>NW_007253956.1:318758-344948 GCF_000164805.1 Carlito syrichta
CCGGGTCGAGGCTGCGGTGGCCGGGAGCGGCCACTGCACTCCAGTCTGGGTGACAGAGTGAGACTCCAACTCAAAAAAAAAAAAAAAGAGAGAGAGAGAGAGTTGTTTGTCATAATCTAGACATTGATGGTAACCACTTTGGGCCCCTCTTGTAATTGCAGAAGTCAAATGTGATTTCTATTCATCTTTTTGAGTATTACAATTTTAATACAGTATTTTCCTTTCTTAAAATGTGCATACATTTTTTTTGACACCCTCTTTATTAAAACTCTTCACCCATATCTGTGATATCCAGGCCTTCTTCTGAGCCCTCTAACACAACTTGACATAGCACATGGCCCTCACCTCTGTTTCAGACGCAACTGTGTTTGAATCTGTTTGTCCCAAGCCAGGGTTATCCATTTAGGGAATGATATTGTTTTTCCTTCATTTTCTACATGGTTAGTTGTGATCTCCACAATATAAACTTTATGACTTTTAAAAGTGCAATTAAAAAAGTTTCTTTGAAATGACATATAATATTTGTGATTAATCTGGGTGAAATATGTTCGTAACTCTTTTTGAAAAACCAGTTTTATAAGGTGACTCCTATAAATATTCTAAATTAGTTTGATTGTGTTCTTTTAGACTAATTGCTTATTTTTTAAATTAAATTATGTCATTGAGAGCATATTCCATAATATGGAATATTACATAATTTTTTGGATATGTAAGATGAAAGTATAAGCCGGGCTCGGTGGCTCAGCCTGTAATCCTGGGCCTTTGGGAGGCTGAGGTGAGTGGATTGCCTGAGCCGTGGGTTCGAGACCCGCCTGGGCAATGAGACCTCATCTCTACAATAAATAAAAAAATCAGCTGGGCATGGTAGCGCACGCCTGTAGTTCCGGCTACTCGGAAGGCTGAGGCGGAAGGATCGCCGGAGCCCAGCAGGTCAAGGCTGCGGTGGCCGGGAGCGGCCACTGAACTCCAGTCTGGGCAACAGAGTGAGACTCCAACTCAAAAAAAAAGAAAAGATGGAAGTATAAGATGTCTTCTTTAAGGAATTAACTTTGGGTTTAAAAAAGTGCCTTATATTTGGATATCTATGCTAGTATATGTTTTAGCATATTTTGCATATGTCTATTTTTTATTGATTGGGTTGACATGGCACTTTGCAGCAATTTAGATAGAAATCAGGGGATTAACTCTATATTAAAATCCACAAATATAAGTTATATAAATTTACTACAGATGTATGTGGAGAAGAGTTTTAAATTCCATATAGGTCGAAATAAGTAAGAATATCCTAGTGTCAAAATATTTAGGAATTTGGGTAACACATGGTTGTTTTGCTTTCAGAGAATATTAATTTCTCTACTTGAAATTAATTTTGCGCAACATTAATCCCTTGAGGTGGTCTGAAAAAAAATTCCACGGCCAGATAAGGGTATATTGGGTTCTTTTCCTGAATATCTTAAATACACATCAGTCTGTTAGAAGCTCTGAAAGTCCTACAGGAAGTAATATATTTTTAATCCAGGAGTTCCCAAATAGATTCCATTAAGGAACCCTTTGTTCAAAGCAGTTATTAACATTTAACATTTTGTGTAATTATGGTTACCTGTGGTACCTCTCTCTTCTCTCTCTCTCTCATTCAAAAGCAGAGAGAAGAAGTGGGCAGGGGAGATGCTTCATAGAACCTGGGAGGGTTCCCAAGGTCTTGAGAGGATACATACAAGAGCTTTAAGGTACAGCTAAGGAAGAAGAGCAACGCACGAAGTTAAGTGTCAGGGGACAGTTCTCTTGATGGGGGGGTATTATTTTGTAAGCCCCACGAGGGCATTTGAGTTTGCTAGACCAGGCTGCCAGAGGTGTGTGCATGAGCTCTGAGGCACCTCCTGAGAGTCCTAGCTCTCCTTCCTGACAAGACGAGCAAATGCCGCCTTATTACCCCTGAAAGGGTAGGGCTATCCTGGAGGGGCAAAGATGCTAACTGAGAGGTGGTTTCTAGGGTCCCATGGGGTGACATGACTCAAATTATCTGTTAGATTTAGACCAGTCCTCCCATCAACTCCAGTCTTGAGGAAACGGTACCAGATTCCTGGAGAAAGGACATTTTGAAAATCTTGTTTAAATGCACGGTAGCCCTTTTTTCGTGACTTGAAAAACTTTAAGCCCTGCGAGTGGAGGGCCCTTCCTCACACACACAGCGCAGCTACCAGCCATGGCAGAAGAGTGATTTGGGCGACAATCTTGGGTGACTTCACCAGGCAGGGAGTGGTGGACGCCAGCTCTAGGCAGGAAGGGGAACAACCTGTGGGGAGCACAGTGGACAGGAGGTGGAATGGTAGAACAACCCAGAGGAATGGCAGAATGGTAGCGAAGGAGCCCTGGTGAGACACCGGAAAGATGGTTGGGCAGGAAAGAAGGTGTCATGACCCGGACACACCAGATCCCACAGCATGTGCTTCTTCAGGTAGCCATGAGACTGGCATATCTAGAGAAGAGTCCCCAGATGTCATCTGTAGGCCATAAAACCCCAGGGAACCTTTGCAAAAACACTCGACAGCACCCCGAAGACTTGGAATGAGTCAAGATGATGTCCTGAATTGATATTTCACAAACCACCCTGGTGATTCTGAAGTCTATCCAGGCTGAGAGACCCACTAAAGTGGGGAAGCACAGGCTTTGTATGAAAAATATTTCTTTCCTGAACATTTACCATAATACAATAAGAAAGGGATTGGCAGTAGTGGGACACTGCCGGGGTGGGGGGTGGGGGATGGAAGAAACAAACATGGGTAAGGGTACCTGATCTCAAACCAGGCAAAGTGAGTACCAAAGGGAGATCCGAACTTTACCTGTACGATGTCTACTTGTATACCTAATCCTGAATTTTGCTCATCTTTAAAATTAAAAAAAAATTCTTTAATTTAATTCTCTATTGTGAAATAAATGTGGAGACATTAAAATACAGTCTCTTAAACTTACAGTCACTAGTCGTGTATGAAACACAGAGTCTTCTTAAAAATAATATAACAATTGTACTTGCTAATGAATGGTGCAGTCTCTTAGTCACACATTCGCTTACAGACCTGGGCTCTCCCTGCTCTTCTCCACTCCCTCCTCTTCATTTGTCCTTATTTGCGACTTTTCCATGTGCTCACCTGCCCAAGCCAGGACCCAGCTCTGATGTCCTTAGGGACTTTTGCCTGTTTGAAGCTTTTCTGCCAGACTACTCAGAAAAAAAATGATTATCTACACTTTGAAACTTACTATGTAACCTTACTCTCCTCGTTCTGGAAGCCGTGCAGCTAGAAATAGTCAGAGGATACTCTTCTATTTTTAGTAACGTGGACGGCACTAGAGAGCCAGATTCTATCTTCAGAGGCCAATGTCATGCGTGTCTTATCAGGCAAATCCATCTGAAAGGAGACTTTGACCAACAGGGAGAACACTGCAAATGCCACACTCCAATCCGCCTGCATTAGGGTAGTTCCTTTTTAGATTTTGCCATTTGCAATGGACAATGGTCGTATCTGTTCTGTGTCATTTCACAGAAATTTGGGGCAAGATGCTTCTGCCTCAGTTTCTCTGCCTTTAAAATGGAGGTAATAATAATTACAAAATATGAACTATCTTGCAAAGAAGCTGGTAATGAAAGAGTGACTGGTTCAGCTGTAGCGAACCCAAAATGTGTTTGCCATTTAAAATGGAAACCTGCAAAGAACAATTTGATAGTGACTGCGTTTTCAATGAGTGGCTCGAGGTCACAGTTCATAAAATAGGCTTGCATCACTTGGGTCGTTTTCTGCAAAATTTGTAAACTGAAGGGATGGAATGCTCTCTGCTGTGTAAATTCTGCATCTGCTATTTCTTACAACTGCTTTCCCTAGGGCATGAGTGACTGACGCTGTAGGGTTAGTAGAGAAAACAGGTGTGCCTGTTCAGAGGAAGAAAGTAAGTGTATTTACGAAAATGATCATCCCAGCCCCCAGTCTCTCTCCAAGAGAGACTCACAATCCAGGCATCCCTGCGAGCTGAGCCAACTGGTACAGAGCCGATTCCTTGCATGGGTTCCTACCTGTAGCCTGGCACATTCAGGGGAAGATTGACCGCTGTTTTCAGGATAAGAGATGCATGTTTGTTCTCAATAGTATGCAGGATTTCTTTTTCTTTTCTTTCTTTTTTTTGCCTGTTAGAGTAGGAGGACTGTAAAAGCCTACTTGGACACAAGCCTTCAAAACTTGAACCCTAAAACTGCTCATTGGTGCGGGTTATGGTTTGATTATTTGTCCCCTCCAAAACTCATGCTGAAATTTAACCCCCAATGTGGCAGTATTGAGAGGTGGGACCTTTAAGAGGCGAGACCTCATCTCTACAATAAAATCAAAAAAATTAACCGGGCGTGGTAGCGTGTGCCTGTAGTACTTGGAAGGCTGAGGCGGAAGGATCGCTGGAGCCCAGTGGGTCGAGGCTGCGGCGGCCGGGAGCGGCCACGGCACTCCCGTCTGGGCGACAGAGTGAGACTCCAACTCAAAAAAATAAAAAAAGAGGTGATTGGGTCATGAGGGGGAGCCGTTGTAAATGGATTAATGGGTTATCCTGAGAGGGAACTGGTGGTTTTGCAAGACGAGGAAGAAAGACCTGAGCAAGCATGTTGCACTCTTAGCCCCCTCACCACATGCAAGAATGCTCTCACCAGATGTGCATCTACAGCCTCGGACTTTCAAGCCTCCATCACTGTAAGAAATAAATTCCTTTTAAAAAAACACATTGCCCAGTTTTAGGTATTCTATCATAAGCAACAGCAAATGCACTAAGACAGTGAGTAAGGCAGATCAAGAAAACTGTGTTTTTATTTCATTTTGAATCTATTTTCTTAAGAATCTAGAGTTTGGGGGAGGGCAGGTCAGATCTAAAACAGAAGGGACCTTATGTTTACTCTTTTTTTTTTTTTTTTTTGAGTTGGAGTCTCACTCCGTCGCCCAGACTGTAGTGCAGTGGCCGCTCTTGGCCACTGCAGCCTCAACCTGCTGGGCTCCAGCGATCCTTCCACGTCAGCTTTCCAAGTAGCTGGAACTACAGGCACGCGCTACCACACCCGGCTAATTTTTGATTTTATGTAGAGATGAGGTCTCACCAAGTGCCCAGGCAGGTCACGAACCTGCGGGCTCAGGCAATCCACTCACCTCAGCCTCCCAAAGTGCTGGGATTACATGCTGAGCCACCGAACCTGGCTATGTTTACACTTAAAGAAGCACAACACACCCTTGAAGGAATGCTGCCCAGGCAAAGTATCAAGGTCACATTGCCTTGAAGACAACAGGGACAAGGTTGTCTATCTGGTCTTAAAATCTGCAGATTTAAAAACTGGATTTTATCAGCACTTAAGAACTCTTGAGGTCTAATGTTCTCATGCCCTTAAAACTCAAAAGAGACTGTATAAACCAGAAATTATCTGTCATATTGACTGGACACTCTTGTTGGCTAGTTGGAATACTTGCATTAATTTCCAGCAATAAATAGAACTGTCAAGTGTACCAGACATTTATGCCAGCTTGCCTTGCACGTCTCTCTATAGGAAGACTACAGAGGAAGCTAAAATACAATCAGAAGGGTGTGTGTTGAGCATGGGAAGTGAGCATGTCAATATCAATGCCAAGGGCATCAAGCCATATAACCTGATTTGTCCGCCTGCAACATCAGAATTCATGCCAAGCACACTGGATGTTTGAACCGAGGGTCAAAGCCCCCTCTTCTCTGGGTGGTGCTGGAAACTTCCGTCATATTTGAATTATCTCATTTTCCCCTGTATTCTGATGACAAATTCCTTTCCTCACTCAGTGTTTCTCAAATGTGTCCTGTAGTTCATTAGTCCTATCAGATTCTTTGGGGGGAAAAAGGGGGTTCTGTGGCTGAAAATTCAACTCCACACATTATCTTCGTTTTGTAGATATGTTCGCTAGCAAAGTAAAAGTTCTGACCAATCCTTTTAAACTTTGTTTTCTCCGATATTTTTCAAACTTACTTGATTCAAGAATACTTTCTTTGTGAAATGTCTACTAGCTAGCATCCTGAGGGACTAGGTGTTCCACAGAATACTCTTTGGCAAAAGCCAATTGAGCAAGAGGCAACCTCTCTCTCTTGTGTTTTGCCTGAATGACACTCAGGGTTTTGTGTCTGCCTTATTGTTGTCTCCAGGTCCTGCTTGTGTGTAAAGACTGGAGACAAAAGGAAACGAAAGGAACCAGGTAAACATAAAGGTCAATGTCCCTGGTGTGAAATAATTCCAGGAGGCTAGAATTGCTGACTTCTACATTTCCTTCTAATCCTAAACATTTGGGGCTCCAAAGACTGGGAAAAAAGTATTCTCTCAATGGGTTTCTTTGCTTTTTTTTTCTCCCTTAGCAAATAGAGAAAGATACAATAATTTTGGATAATGGGAACAGTGAAGAGTTTGTGAAAACCAGTAATCATCGTTTAGTTCTTATTTGTAATTTTTTTTTTTTTAAGATTTGGGGATCTCACCCTGTTGCTCAGGCTGGAATGCAGTGGCATGATCACTGCTCCCCATGGCCTCGACCTTCTGGGCTCAGGTGATCCTTATGCCTCAGTTTTCCTAGTAGCTGGGACTACAGGTGGGCACCACATCTGGCTAATTTTTTTTGTAGAGATGTGGTCTCACTATGTTTCCAAGGCTGGTCTCGAACTCCTAGACTCAAGCACTCCAAAAGTTCTGGGATTATAGCCCTGTAAAGGCTTTTAAGCCTTAGGAGGTGACACAGTATAAAAGGCTTGAGGAGACGTTAGAAAACCTGGATTCACGTCCCCAAACTGCTCTCCTATTACCTTGAGCAAGTGACTTCAACTCTCTGAACTTTAAATCCTCTTCGGCAGTTTAAATGGGGATAACAATTCCTTATAAGGATTAAATAACAACATTGATACTATGCAGCCGTGTTAAGTCTTCTAAATGCCTTGTTTCTTTTTCTCCTTCCTAAATAATCTATGCAGTGGGTACAGCAGAAACAGGAGCTAAGGCGAGGAGGTAAGTAGCCTGCTCAGGACATTCAGCCAGCCATGGGGCAGCTGGGATCTGAATTCAGGTGTGCCTGACTCCAAAGTTCATTTTCTTTGCAATGATGCTACATTCTGGAGCCCAGGGATTAGTATATAAGTATTTAACACATATTTTACAATGTGATTGGTTTTCTTTTGTTTCACGTAATTAGCTCATTGCCAAATACTGGGCTGATTCATGTCAAATGTGAAACTATGAAAATAGGCGGAGAAGCTGGGCTTGGGGCACACGCCTGTAGTCCAAGTTACTCGAGAGACTGAGGAAGAAGGATCGCCTGAGCCCAGGAGGTTGAGGCTGTGGTGAGATGTGATGGTGCCACTGTACTCCAGCCTGGGAGACAGAAGGGGACCCCAACTCTATTAAAAGAAAAAAAAAAAGAAAAGAAAATTGGCACAGAAGATGACCTTTGAGGAAAAAACCTCAAATCAGATAAACCTTATCTATTGTTAAATGTAAATATTTTTGTTAGATCACTATTTAGAAAGGTCTACATGATGCTTGATAATCATTGCACAGAGATTTTGGGTTTCTGTTCATATACCATTATACTGCATTAAATGCTGCATATTGGCACACTGGGTCATATTTATTTTATTTTAATATTTTTAATTTTAAAGATGTGGGGTACAATTCAGGATTAGGTATACAAATGTCCATTATGCAGGTGCCCTTGTTAATAAGGTGTGCCCCCCACCCCTGGCAGTTTCCCACTACTGCCAATTCCTTTCTTATAGTATTATTATTATTATTATTATTATTATTATTGAGTTGGAGTCCCACTCTGTCACCCAGGCTGGAGTGCAGTGGCCGCTCCCGGCCACTGCAGCCTCCACCTTCTGGGCTCCGGTGATCCTTCTGCCTCAGCCTTCCAAGTAGCAGGAACTACGGGCGCGCGCTACCACACCCGGTTGATTTTTCTGATTTATTGTAGAGGTGAGGTCTTGCCTGTCCAGGTGGGTCTCGAACCCACGGGCTCAGGCAATCCACTCACCTCAGCCTCCCAAAGGCGCAGGATTACAGGCTGAGCCACGGAGCCTGGCTTCTTATAGTATTATGATAGTTGTTCAAGGTCTGCTTATCAGTGAGAACATGTGATACTCGGTTCTTTGTCAGACCATGTCATATTTTATAGTGGACCTTGTGGTGATTTCTTATATTGGGAGACCTACCTTTCTGTGGTAGAGCCTGAAAATTCATATCTTGGGCTCCTTGGTAGCCACAACTTTGGTTCTGTGACCACATGGCTCATGCAGGGTAGATCAAAAGTGAGCTAGATGAGGAGATGGCTACGTCTTCTGCTAAGGTCATGGTAGAGATAAGCGAAGGAGGGGACAGTGACAGAGTTCCTGGCCTCCTGGAGGGTCATAAGTACCAAGTGCTGGTGCAGTCACATTTTCCTTAGAGAAGCCTCTGTACTGTGGTTGAGAACCATTCCTGGCTATGTAGCTTCAGGGTTGGCTATCTGGTCCTTCTGGAAAATCTTCAGCTAACTAATACTGTTTAATAAATACTTTTTTCCCCCCACTTAAACTTGCCAGCGTGGATTCTGTTATTTGTAACCCCAAATCCTCACCGGCACTCCGTTTAATTGCAACCCCTGAACATATGTGATGAATGGTTGCTGAATGTACAAATCGAGAGAAATTGTGAAACTGTTTGATGATGATGATGATGTGTGTAAGGGGCGAATCCTGATATATTTACTGATTTTTTGGCATTGATTTTGATTCCTTGGAAACCGTATCTAGGGGTTTGGTGTTGGGGCGATTTTTTGTCTCTGCGGTGACTGCAAACAAAGAGAGCATTGTGGGAGTTAGTGCGTCCCTCCTTCACCTTAATTGTTTTTGGGGGGACTTTTACTGCAGTTATATGAATGTTTGTACCAGTTTTTCCTCCTTTGTCATTAAGTAAACAGGTTTTCCTCATTTCTGTTTGTCAGAAGGAAATTTGGAATGTATGTGGCCTGAGGTTCACTTTTGAGTTAAACCTGACTTATTTTCTAGGGAAGAATCTAGTTGCACGTAACTGCATCTTCTGAGAGACATTAAATTGTAAATTTCAGAGAGGCTCAGGGGCAGTCTTTTAACTTACCGTTTTGTATCATATTTTAAAATATATTTTACTATGTATAAGGAGTTATTTAGAAATTTGTACAACTTAGTAGTATGCTTTATAGTAGTTGATTCAGGAATTAGCTCAGGGATATTAGATCTTTGTTTGAGAAAGAACAAAGTTTTATGCCTGAATATCTTACTTATTTATTCCTATAAAAAAATATATATATATATATAAATTAAGAGATTTATGTGTTGGGTCAATTTTCCCCTTATTTTTCTTAACAATTTGCAGTTCTGTTTGAGCTTCCATTAGTTTCCTGGGGGTTAGAAGAAGAGGTACTGAATAGAAATGTTATACCAAAGTCCGAATTTGGAATTCTACTCGAAAAGAGGCAGAGGAGGCCAATGAGTGGCAAGGAAGGAAACTGGATGGTCACATTCCCACTACCCCTCGCAGGGCCAAAAGGAAGACTTGCTTCCCTCGAGGAAGCCACCCACTCCTGCTCTGGGCTCCTCTGAAGCATAGCACCCACGATCTCCAACAAGACAAACATCTATATGCTGGAATTTTCAGATATCCATCTTCATCACTTGTGTTTTTGGTTCAAACTGATGCTGATGGTAAATTTCACTAAGTAGTAACACACATGAAGTTCTTTTGTGAAGATAATATTTTCCCTGGGGTGGGGGGAGAGAACCGATTGCCTTTGAATCACACATTAGGATGCTCTTAAGGGTCTGGCTTATCTGGAAACAGGACATTTGAAAGATAACGTTGACACTCCATTTAAATCCTACCCCCAGTAGAGTCAAGTTTTTGTGGCACTTCTCTCTGTCAAAAATTAAGGATAAAATGGACAAGAGACAGCGTTTTGTTTTTAAAACAACAGCTGCTAAGCAACCACTGCTATCTACCTTTTGTTACCAAGTTTGGGGCCGATCGTCACCAAATAGGTATTTCCAGGAGCTCTCCCATGTTTTGGTGCTTTGATCACACAATAATCGTTGAACATCTGTCTATGTCCCCACTGACCCGTTTGTCTTCTCGCATTTAAATCTGGCTGCGTGACCACAATTTTGTAATTCTGCAAGGGAAGCGTAATGGGAAATTGTGTATGGCTGTGCTTATATAAGAAGTGCAATGGAAAGAAATACTAATGTATATTATTTCTTTCTTGGCATATCTGAACTAGATTCTTGTTCATCAGTTAGCATTTCTTTGGGTTTCACCTCTCAAAGAAGCCTAACCTGGCCAGCGGGTGTTGTAGAAACTGTGCTCTGCTTAACTGAGAATTAAGCAGCTGATATTTAGGGTTGGCATGCACAAAAGACACTAACTTCATCAGCTGGGATTCTAGAAGCGTAAAGACAGCTATTGCACTAATACAATATTAAGTTTTGTTTTGCAGAAGTGTGTTCTCTTAGTAAGGATGAGTATGTTTGCCCTGTGGGAAAGAGTAGAAATATCCTTTTTATTTCAAGGCATTGTGTACTGGCACTTATGCTCTATTTTACGTTACAGAATAAACTTGATTTAAGGAATAAACTGTTTATACCCCCGAGGTGATTGAAATGATGTATATAAGAATTTAAAATGTAAATTTTGCTATTTTCAGTCAAGATTTGGCTTTGCACTCTCTCTTAAACCCTGATTTCTACACCAATATGTGTAGATATATGTACTATTGTTGTACATGATATGATACCTAGTCAGCCCTCTGTAAATGAGGGTTCCACATCCAGGTATTCAAAACCAATCGTGGATCAAAATTATTTTAAAATAATTTGCCTGTACTGATCATGTACAGACTTTTTTTTCCTGTCATTATTTCTTAAACGACACAGTATAACAGCTATTTAAGTGGCACTTACATTGTATATTAGGTATTGAAAGTGACATATAGGACTTAAAGTATACAGGACAATGTATGTAAGTTACATGCAAATACACTACCATTCGATGTCAGGAACTTGAACATCCATGGATTTTTGGTATCCTGTGGGGGCCCTGTAACCAATCACCTGCAGGTACAGAGAGACAATTTGGCAGTACGAGGGGGACTCCAAAACCCTGGGATTTATTTATTAAAAATTGTGTATTTATTCTTACATGTTTAAACCTCAGTCACCTTTAAAGCACACTCCATTTGATGCAATGCAACTATCAAGGTGCTTTTTCCACTGCTCAAAACAGTTCTAACCAATCACCCACAGATGCAGAGAGATGGTGGTATTTTCATGATGCCAGTATTTTAGTATGTATATGTTTAATCTATCTTTTGTTTTGGTATTTGTAGTTACATAAGTATAAGTGTGTATACTGAAAAATTGTAATCATAACATTCTTGCAGTTTTGTAATTTATATTTTCCCACTACAAAATATATTGCAAACATTAAATATTATTTTTAAAACATGATAATATTCCAGTATGAGCATGTGCCATACTTTATTTAGTCAGTTCCTAAATGTTGGACATTTAGTTGTTTGGAAGTATATTAAAAGTGCAACTCTGTTAGGTTCTTAGAATAAATTCCTAGAAATGAAATTGGCAGGTCAACTGGTGTACATGTTTTCACATATACGGGGGGGGGGAAGGGGAGCAAAAACCGAAATTATCTTTAAGAAAGCGAATCCTTTGTAGTACACTTGAAATTTGTTCCTCCAGATCAAATGAGCAACCAAAATTTTTATTTTTTTAGAGTCAGAGTCTCACTCTGTTGCCCAGGCTGGAATGCAGGGGTATGCTCGTGACCATTACAGTCTCAACCTGTTGGGCTCAGGCAGTCCTTCCGCCGCAACCTTCCAAGTAGCAGGAACTACAGGCACTCGCTACCATGCCCGGCTAATTTTTTGATTTACTGTAGAGACCAGATCTCACCAAGTTGCCCAGGCTGATCTAGAACCCTTGGACTCAGGCAATCTTCTCTCCTCGGCCTCCCAAAGTGCTGGGATTATAGGCTTGAGCCACTGCACCCTGCCCCCAAACCCTGGAAGTTTTGAGAAGACTGCATCACGATTTTTAGAAGAAACATCCCGTGAGTGGATTATATGAGCCCGTGGGTTCAAGACCCACTTGGGCAGCTTGGCGAGACCTCATCTCCACAATAAATCAAAAAATTAGCTGGGCGTGGTAGCGCGTGCCTGTAGTTCCAGCTACTTGGAAGGCTAAGGTGGAAGGATCGCCGGAGCCCAGCGGGTTGAGGCTGCGGTGGCCGGGAGCGGCCACTGCACTCCAGCCTGGGTGACAGGGTGAGACTCCGACTCAAAAAAAAAAGAAGAAGAAGAAACACCCCAAGCTCTGGCAAACAGGTGACGGGTGGTTACACCATCACAATGCCCCTGCCCACACTGTGTTGAGTGTTCAGCAGTTTTTGACCAAAAAATCAGCATGATCCCCTTGCGTCACCCGTCCTATTCTCCCAATCTCACTCTGAGCAATTTTTTTTGTTTCCATGAATGAAAAGTCCTCAACGGGAAATGTCTCGCAGTTGTAGAATAGCTGAAACAAAAAATGGCAAAAGCACTCAAAGGCATCCAAATGGACAAGTTCAAAAATTGTTTTGAGCAGTGGAAAACACATCTGGATCGTTGCATTGCATTAGACGGAGAGTACTTTGAAGGTGACTGAAGTTTAAACATGTCAGAATAGAGACACAACTTTTAATAAATAAATTCAAGGTTTTTTGAGGTCCCCCTCATATTGCCAAATTGCCTCTAAGAGGTTAGCTCTAAATTGATTGTATTCTTACTAGTATTGTATACATGTGCTGGTTTCTTTCTATATCTGTATATAATGGTTATTGTTACTTTTTCAATTCTAGTCATTTCAACAAAAAATATCTTGTGTTTAGATTTGCATTTTTAAGGTGTGGTAGCCTCATTTTCTATGTTACGATTCCTAGAAACTCTGAGTACTTCCTACTTAACTTGCTTTAAAAGGAACAATGTAGTGTTTTAAACACACTAAAAGTTGTGTGTGGAATGTTAAAGCTATGGCTGAAAAGAGAATTCACAGATCTATGGATGCCCAAATGTTGAGATTTTTCTGTAATAAATACAGGCTGCTTCTTTGGTAATATAAAACGGGCCATTTTATCTAATATTCAGTCTTAACACAGATCTTAGACATGTATAGAATAATCTGCTAAGCTCAATGGAACATCACACAGGGATTTATTGGGCGGTCACTTGAGATGGATCTATGAATTCAAGGATATGTTAAACTTGGTTGAATCCAGGTAACAGGGCGTGGTGTTTGAAAGAAACATAATGCCCACCCAAACATATTTCTGTGCTCCTTCTTTTGTCATAAGCCTTTGGCACTTACCTATGTACACATGCTTTTTCAGGTTGAAGTAAAAATACCCACAAAAATGTTCAGATGTTTCTGGACAATACACAGGCAGAGGCATCTGAAGAACAGCTCTTCACTCCCTGCTGTTTCTACTGTGGCCTGAAAGATGGGAAGACAAATCTTCAGTTTTGTCAAATAGTGAAATCATTGTTTGAAAGCTAGAAAATGCAAGCATGTTCTCTAAAAGCTGAACATCTGCCCCTTTGCTAGAACTCCGAGATATTAACCTGCAGACCTCAGCCAGGAACCAAACAAATAACTGCTGGAGCTGCATTCACCACTACTGGATTAAAAGGGACAATGCTCTTATCAAAACATGCCAGCTCTGGTGGCTTTCCTCGATAGTTCCCTACTTCTTCACGAAAAGCGGAGTTCATCCCTCCTCTGTGTGCTCTTGAGCCTGTCTGTGTTCTGGCATCAACTGCAATGCATGCCTTATAACTGTATCCTCACTTGTCTGGTCTACCCAGACACTACACTGTGAGCCTCCTTACAGCAGGCCTTATGTCTCATCCATGTTTATACCTCAAGTACTCAACACAGTATGTCGTACATACAGGCACCGATCTGGGCATGATTGTCCAGTGATAAGGTTATCAGCCCTGGCCTTCTGAATGTTGACCAGAACGGCAGATTAGAATACCTGGACAGCACATGGTTTGCTGGGTCTGAGTAGTTCAGGGAGTCTGCTGTATTTCACCTTAGACTCAAATCTTGCGTCACCCTCTGCGACTTGGAGTTTTTGCAACCAGGGTTCTCAGCTTTGCCACTCGTGAAATGCCACAGGGGTTATAATTTTTCACAAAATCTCTACTGACGTGTTTGACAATAATAATGGGAAAGGAGCCGATATTATGAGAATCTGGTTAAAGATAATATGCAGTGCTGGCTTTTAGTTTATCTGTAACCTCAAAAGATGGGGAAAGGACTATTTTAAGGAATAGCAAGCATTTCTGTTATTCTTTCTTTTTTTTTTTTTGAGTTGGAGTCTCACTCTGTCGCCCAGACTGGAGTGCAGTGGCCGCTCCTGGCCACCGCAGCCTCGACCTGCTGGGCTCCGGGAATCCTTCCGCCTCAGCCTTCTGATCTGTTATTCTTTTAAAGAGACAGCTGGGTGGGGTGGCTCACGCCTGAAATCCCAGCACTTTGGGAGGCAGAGGTGAGAGGATTGCCTGAGCCCAGGGGCTAGAGATCAGTCAGGGAAATTTGGCAAGACCTCGTCTCTACAATAAATGAATAAATAAATAAAATGTTAACTGCGCGTGGTGGTGTGCGCCTGTAGTTTCAGCTACTTGGAAGGCTGAAATGGAAGAATCGCCTGAACCCAACAGGTCGGGGCTGTGGTGGCCGTGATTGCACTCCAGCCTGGGAGACAGAGTGAGACTCCAACTCAAACAACAACAACAAAACAAAAAAAAAACGCTAAAGATTACTGTATTCTTAGCACCCCAGAGCAGCACTACACAGGACGCCTCTTAAATCAGCTGGGGCATCTGAGTAATCTCATCAGTAAGTGCAGTACTCTTGTTCTTGTGAGGAACGCAAAATGCTTTTTGTGTAAACCCTAAAATTTTAATTTTAGTGTACCTGGGAAACAGCTTTAATGCTCAAATAAGCAATAAGGCAACTAAAAAAATTTGTGGATCATTTATTTCATAATAGATAAGGAATTTTTAGTTTGAATTAGCTTGTTCCAATAATACTTTACTTGCTGAATTCATAGGACTTTCATATGACGATTATTTTCTATTGAAAATAACCAAAGAAGATTATTCTTTTTTTGAGTCAGAGTCTCACTCTGTCACCCAGGCTGGAGTGCAGTGGCATGCTACTCATGGCCACCGCAACTTCAACCTGCTGGACTCAGACAATCCTTCCGCTTCAGCCTTCCAGGTAGTTGGAAGCACAGGCATGCGCCACCACATTCGGCTAATTTTTTTGATTTATCATAGAGACAAGGTCTTGCTATGTTGCTCAGGCTGGTCTTGAACCCCTGAGCTCAGGCAGTCGTCTTGCCTCTGTCTCCCAAAGTCCTGGGGATTACAGGTTTGAGCCACCATACCTGGCCACAAGACTACTCTTTACATCTCAGTTCAGGGAAGGGATTCAATAGATATGTATACTTCTTTCAGAGTCTCAAACCTGTAAGCAAATTTATTTCTGAGTAATAAATATGTACCAGATGAATATGTCCCTCATAAAAGCTAACTAATATGGCAAGTTTGGGGGTTTTCTGACAATTTGAATAAAAAGAAAAAACCAGGGAGGAAGGCAAATTTTGTCTCCGTATCTAGTTCTTATTTTGTGCAGGAGAATTCTTAACTCACATCAAATTACACAGGAAAAAATTCTGTTCCTCAGAGGATAGAAGTTACGTCACTTCACGTGTGTTTCTTATTTTGGCTGATAGACTATTAAAAAAAATTCTAGTTTCTTTTCACTTTTGCATGTGCTTTGATTTTTGGCTCAAGTTTATACTACAGCTACTAAATTGTAACTGATTTTGTCCCTCCGTTTGGAATTCTGTCAGCTTTATTCATATGAACAACATCAGTTTGGAGGTATTTTTTTAAAATAACTTTTCAGATTGCCATCCCATTTTTGCAGTTGCAAACTCCTGATGGAACTTTATATACTCTTTTTTTTTTTTTTGAGACAAAGTAAAACTCTGTCACCCAAGCTGGAATGCAGTGGCATGATCATGACTCCAGACAGCTTTGACCTCCCAGATTCAGGCGATCCTTCCTCCTCAGTCTCCTGAGTAGCTGGGACTACAGGTGTGTGCCACCACACCTGGCAAGTTTTTTTATTTTTTGGTAGAAATGAGGTCTTGCTATGCTGCCCAGGCTGGTCTTGAACTCCTGGCCTCAAGCAATTCTCCCGCTTCAGTCTCTCAGTTTGCTGGGATTACAGGTGTGAGCCACTGCGCTTGGCCCAGGAACTTTATATACTCCTAGAGATTTTTTGAGCAAGAGGCATGAGCGAGGGAAAGAAGAGAATAAAACTGGATAGAACTGATAAAGGATACCAGAGGATGCCTCAGTTATTCAGCAGGTCTTGGGCACTTTTATGCCAAGGCATATTTTTTTAATTTATTTTTTATTCTTCCTTCCTTCCTTCCTTCCTTCCTTCCTTCCTTCCTTCCTTCCTTCCTTCCTTCCTTCCTTCCTTCCTTCCTTCCATCCTTCCTTCCTCTCTCTCTCTCTCTCTCTCGGGCACTTTTATGCCAAGGCATATTTTTAAAATTTATTTTTCTTTCTCTTTCTCTCTCTCTCTTTCTTTCTTTCTTTTGAGTTGGAGTCTCACTCTGTCGCCCAGACTGGAGTGCAGTGGCAGCCTCGACCTGCTGGGCTCCGGCGATACTTCTGCCTCAGCCTTCCAAGTAGCCAGAATTACAGGCATGCTGATTTTTTGACTTATTGTAGAGATGAGGTCTTGCTGCCCAGGCAGGTCTCGAACCTGCAGGCTCAGGCAATCCACTCACCTCAACCTCCCAAAGGCGTGGGATTACAGGCTGAGCCACCAAGCCCGGCTTATTTTTTATTTTATTTTATTTTATTTTTTGAGTCGGAGTCTCACTCTGTCACCTAGACTGGAGTGCAGTGGCCGCCCCCGGCCACCGCAGCCTCGACCTGCTGGGCTCCGGCGATCCTTCCGCCTCAGCCTTCCGAGTACCTGGAATTACAGGCGCATGCTACCATGCCTGGCTGATTTTTTGATTTATTGTAGAGATGAGGTCTCACCAAGTTGCCCAGGCGGGTCTCGAACCCGCGGGCTCAGGCAATCCACTCACCTCGGCCTCCCAAAGTGCTGGGATTACAGGCTGAGCCACTGAGCCCGGCCCATATTTTTTTTAAAAAAGAGAAAAATAATAGCGTAAAATGACAAAATCTCTATCCCAATAAGTTTCTGATTGAGTTTTTCTTTATCTTTTAGAATGCTCTTCCCTTTTCCCCATCCCTGGCCTCTGGTCTCTCAATTACAACATCATTGTTCAAAGACAAAAATATAGAACACTCATTTGTATATTTGCAAAATTTTGTAAGGCATCATCAGTTATGGGTGTAGGCTGTTCACAAATTGCGGGGGGAAATAAACTAGTACATTTAAAAAGGGAGGGTTAGCCGGGCTCGGTGGCTCAGCCTGTAATCCCGCACCTTTGGGAGGCTGAGGTGAGTGGATTGCCTGAGCCTGCGGGTTCAAGACCCACCTGGGCAGGGAGACCTCATCTCTACAATAAATCAAAAAATCAGCCGGGCGTGATAGCGCATGCCTGTAGTTCCAGCTACTTGGAAGGCTGAGGCGGAAGGATCGCCGGAGCCCAGCAGGTCGAGGCTGCGGTGGCTGGGAGCGGCCACGGCACTCCAGTCTGGGCGACAGAGTGAGACTCCAACTCAAAAATAAATAAATAAAATAAATAAAATAAAATAAAACAAAAAGGGAGGGTTCTTTTCTGAATATAGGATTTGAGGCTACCCTGCCAAATATAGCCTGAAAGCTTGAACATGTTATAAATAAGGGAATATAAATATAAACTATAAACTATAAAGCAATGTAAATATATAGCATATATTTCTATTATATATATATTTGTATATTTATACATTAATATAAAATAAAAAATATAAACATGTTAGAATAAGGGAATATAAATATAAACTACGAAGCAACATACCTATATAACATATTTATATTATTTATATATTAATATAAAAATAAAATATAAGCATGTTATAAATAAGGGATTGGCTAAATAAATTAGGGTGCGTGTGTATTATGAGATGTTATGCAGCCTTTAAACAGAACAGTGTGATGATATTGAATCGGGGGAGCAAACGGAGAGGTCTAGAGGGCCAGGCTGGATGTGGGGTTAGGAGCTGAGGCTGTGGTGCCCTGGACAGTGTGGGGCACCTCGGGGGGCAGTCGCCACATAGCTCCTGTGTCTGATCCGTTCCACGTGAGAATTGCATACAGTGTGACTGGAGCTTTCCATTTTTGAAAAAAGTGGGAAATATGGACTTTCATATGCCAGAAACAAATTCAAAAAATTTAAAAGGATTTGTGAACTATGGGCTACTAGTTTGAACTATGGGCTACTAGTTTGAAACTTCTGGTCTATATATAATGACCTGGAATGATGCCTGAGACAAATTGCTATATGAAGAACAGCGATTCACAGAACAATACATGTAGCGAAATCTTATTAGAATGAAATGAAACACCCTCCTCTTTCACATATGTTTATATGTAAATATGTGTTTGTAGATGCATAGAAAAAGGTCTGTAGATTATTCTCCAAATTGCTAACTGTTGTTACCACTGAGGAAGGAGGTGTAAGGAGGTGTATTTTCAAGGAAGAGATTTGGATGTTTAAGCAATGTTTTTGCCTTTTTTCTATATATTTTTGTGTTGTTGGCACAGTATTTAAAATATAGTAAAAATGTTTTAACTTATTGTTTATGTAAGTAAAAACTGTTTAAAACTGGATTTTAATGTTCCATTAGCTTTTTTTTTCTTTTCTTGTGATAATCTTTTTTTTTTTTTAAAGGATAGACCATAAACTAAGGAGAAATAATAAAATCATTTGGGAGGGTGATTAATTATTTTGGACACAGCATAGTCTCATTAATATCTTACGATATTGATAGGCTTTCAAAAGTCATTGCTGAAATAGGACATATACTGCTGTAACAGACTTAATTTTATTCAAAAGAAACACCAAAGCCCATTTTAAAAATTTTAAGTGTATGTTGATTTTGTTTTTTCATTGATAAACTGATAACTGTAGGTCAATAAGTGTGTGCTTGGTCACCTTCATGGGTGATGCAATTCCACAGTCTTCATTCTTTCCATACTGTCAATGGTCAGAGACTTCCCTGAACTACAGTTGTCTTGGGAGAGATATGTTTTATTGATCAAGTATTAGATGGATAAGCCATTGTAAAACCATCACTACTACCAGAATGACAATTCAAAGTAAATAACCAGTTAGTTGTTGATTGCTCCATAATTATATATATAGTAGGCTTCAACATTGAAAAATTATTTAGCAGAAAAGTTATTTCCTTGAATTTTCTAGAAAGAAAAAGAAGAGGAAAAAGCAGAGAAGAATAACAGAAAAAAGAGCCTTTATCATTTAGATGAAAAATAGTTGGGAGAACGAAACCATTTCTTTCCAATATGAGATGTATAAAATGGAAATACCAAATGTGCTTTCTTACCTCTCTGCATTTTGCAATTGTCCATATGCAGAGTTTCACATTGAATGATTCATAGGCAACATGGTGAAACGCTATGTAAGTTCATGCTGTATGTGAACTCTTGTAAATTGCAGTGCTGACATGAACTCAAAACCTTCACCATTCCAACTCATTGTTTGAAAACACATGTTTCAGGGCCAGAGTGTCCTAGACGAAGGTTGCTGCTCCGAATCCACATTACTATTGGTGATTTAAAAAAAAATCTCCTAACAATAAAATACCTAGATGACGTAGCAATCATCCCTCCGGTTCCTTGTGCTTATTGTGCTGTGGAATTTCATTTCGATCTTTCCACAGTGAAAAGGAAAGTGAGTGAAAATATACCATTCAAAATATTAAAAATGATCTGAGGGAGAGATGGAGGATTGTTTCATTACGCAGGGTTAACTGAATAAGGGGGAATAAAAGAACGTTGTTGCAGCATTTTATTACCCACTCTCCAGCCTAATGCGGTTGTGAGACTCTTGGCTAAACTGCCGCTTTATCTTAAATGAACTGCAGTATGTCGCAGTCCTGAAGTGTTTCGGAAGAACAGGCACTTCATTATTTTTGCAGAGATTACCTGCTTCAAGTGAAACCTATACGGAATCCTTTCTGACCTGTTTGGTATTGTGATATTGATAACCAGCCACACTTTCCAGCCCCTTATCTTGCCTTCTATGGGATAATCTTTTCTTCTGGATCTTAATTCTGCTAATAGCACCCTTGACTGGCTGCCAGACTACAAACACAGGCAGGTGAAAAATGAATGGCTCCAGCCTGACCGCTGATAACTTCCAAAGGCTTTTTATTCTCAGAATTCCCTCCAAAAAATACAAGATGACAGGATGCCTGTCAATTGCATTCCTCTTACTGTGTTCCTCAGCCCTCCCCACTCCCGGAAACCTCCCTCCCCATTCTTATAATGTATTCCTGTAAAGGAATGTCTAATTGATCTCTGCTCTATTTGCTGTTTCTCTTCGATGCAATCTTACTTTTGTTTCTATTTAGAAAGTAATATGTATGTGTTAAAGGTTGGAAAACTCACAGCTGTTTATAAAGTGTACTTTATAAAGTAAAATTTTCTCTTCCTTTATTCCTAATGGGTAATCATTGCAAACAGTTTGATGTGAATTCTTCCAGACCTTTCCACACACACATAAAAATGTATGTCTATTTTTCTTTTTAATGACAACAAAAAATGATACCAAACTATTCAGACTGTGTTCTTAATTTATCATGAGGATTCTGGTTTAGTACATGCAAATCTTCCTCATCCTTATTTAATGACTGTAAGATATTCCATATTATACATGTAATGTAATTCATTTCATCAGTCCCTGTTAATAAACATGTTAATTATTTCCAGTGTTTCTTTATCTTACATTTAATACATTTTTGCTTTCATTTTCTACTGCAGCTAACATTTTTGTATTTTCACTGTTGTTCAAGAATTACTTCTAGTTGCTTTTTTAAAATCCTCACAGTTCTTGTGTGTTTTGGCCTTTGTGTTGTTTGAAAAAACAGGAACACATGACACAGCTAAGTTAAAGGAGGGCCTGGAGGAAATCATTTTCCATATAACTGAAGAATGCATAGATGTACCTTCTGTGATTCTGAGGCTTCCCGTAGTTGAAAATGAACAAAACGAATGTGCACCCTAGATATGCAAAACAGTTTTAGAAAAAAATACTTTCCTGATTTATTATCTGTGGAAATGAGTTATCCAATTCTAGAAACAAAAAAAACCAGAAATTGGTATTCTGTGAACTCAATATACTACAAGTATAGGACCTGAACTTCGAAAAGTGCTGAAAACAGCTTATTGCCTCCCCTTGCAGGCGCTCTGAAATTCCACAGCATGGGCAGCCATGGGCAACAGTGGCTTGCTTGCCCCAGAGTTACATTCTGTACTGTGGTAGGATTCTCGATGGTTCTGTGACTTTCAGGCCTGGGCTCTGTATCCAGCGATGTCGTGAAATCAATCCCAGAAGAAGACTCCTTTGGTACCAAAGCAGTGATTTAGGTGGAACACTTGAACATATGATTATAAGGTAAGTCCTACTAAGGGGGCCTGGCATGATTAGCTTTGCTGGAATATATAAAAGTATCAACTGTTCCTTCAGGGAAATCATTTTAATAGATAACAGCATGTCGTACAATGTTTCATCAGTGATATTTAGATCTAAATTAAGAGCAGTTGTGAGATGGGTTGCCGATTTTTCTTGTGATAAAAGGGAAATAGTTCAAGAAATATAGACCAGATGTTATCTTAATCTAGACCTCATGTAAAAAAGCACACTGTGGGACAGTAATAGTAGTCCTTTCTACCTGTTTTTAATTTTCCTACTCTCAGACACCCCCTGTGAAAAATAGATTAAACCAACACATCATTTATGCATCAGTGCTAGACTGGGGTTTACTCTGTATGGAATGTACAGACTGAAGTTTGTAGCCATTGGTTTTTGATAAATGTTTTAAAATGCTGGTTTGGCAGTAGCATTTAAGAGGAAAAAACCCTTAGACAGTCAATGGCTTAGAAGAAAAGTTCACAGTTTGAGGATAATCCATACTTCAATAAAGATTCTTAAATTCATTGCTCCTTGACTGAGCTACAAAATCTGTAATAAATTTGTATGAAGTCAATATTGGAAAAATGAGTAATAAGAAACTTCTCCCGACCCTGAAAAGCACTTCTGTTGTGTGTATGCACCTATGACTGTGTTTGCAACTGTTGAGTAAGGAAGCAAAGCGTGATACCCAATATCCTCTCCCCTGGGGGGTTATGTGGAGGGAGTTGTCAAGGGTTCATTTGCAGAAGAGGGGCTTCTCAGTCATGTTTCCATCGAGGCCGTCTCATGCCTCTCACCTCACCTCATCTGTGCCTGGGATAGGCTGGGTTAATTGGGGTGTTGGAGGTTAAAATCGGATTCTAGGCAAGTCTGTGAAAGCTGTGTGCACATGACAGCTAGCCACAGGGCCTCTCAGAGCTGAAGGGGCCTGGCAGATACCCTAAGTGAGAGAAATGGGATGGATGGAAGACTAGAGGGAGGAGTGGCGGCCGTGGTGACCCGAAGTGCACATTTAGGGATGCAAGGGGCCGGGCGTGGTGGCTCATACCTGTCATCTCAGCACTTTGGGAGGCAGAGGCTAGAGGACTGTCTGAGCCCAGGGGTCTGAGACCAGTCTGGGCAACTTGGTGAGATCTCGTCTCTGCAATAAATCAAAAAAACTAGCTGGGTGTGGTGGTGTGTGCCTGTAGTTCCAGCTACTTGGAAGGCTGAGGCAGAAGGATCACCTAAGCCCAGCAGGTCGAGGCTGCGATGGCCGGGAGCATGCCACTGCACTCCAGCCTGGGCAACAGAATGAGACACCTACTCCAAAAAAGAAAAGGGGGCAAGGGCTGCTCAGCTTCAGTTTTTGCTGTCATTCAGGTTTGCTGGCTAATGCCGATAGGAACTTGGATTTCTTTGTTCCTAGATAAATTGGAAACCCCTGTTTTAATGTAAAATCTTTTGATTGTTTTTATTGTGGTACAATATACATAACAAAAAATTCACTATTTTAGCCAACCATTTTAAGTGTGCGTTTAGTGACGTTAACTACATTCACATCATTGTGAAACCATCTTCAGAATGTTTTTCATCTGTACCCGATAAACAGCTTTCCACTCCCCTGCGCCCCGGCAGCCTCTGGCAACCACGATTCTACTTTCTCTTTTTGAATAAAATTTGACCACTCTGGATACCTCATATATGAAGGATCACACAATATTTGATCTTTTGTGACCCGGCTTATTTCACTCCACATATGTCTTCCAAGGTTCATCCATGGAGTCTCACGTGTCAGGGTTTCTTTCCTTTTTGAGACTAAATAACATGCCATTGTATCTATATACTCCATTTTGTTTTATCCATTCACCCACCCATGAGTATTTGGGTGGCTTCCACCTTTTGGCTCTTGTGAATGATCCTGCTAGGAATCTCCTGATTTATTTGTTTATTTGTTTTAAGTTTTAAAACAGACTTTATTAGAGAAAGAAGAGGGGGAAAATAGAGAGACATGCCAGGGCTGGCATGGGTGAGAAAATCTCCTGATTTTTAAAACAGCATGCCGACGACGTGAAGGATGTCTCAAGGCTGGATTGTGGTCTTGGGTAGCCAGTTTGTGACCTGTGGCTTAGGATGAATATGTGGCAGCCAAATCACACTTTTCCTCAAATGGAAAGGGATATGAAAGCAACAACTCAATGGAGTCCCAGGTGGCCCAGAAGAGTTAAACCGGACTGGACTTCTATAGGGCAGAGGAGAGCTTGGTGCCTTGTGATCATGACTGCCTGCAGGTCGTGCTGGCCTTCTGTTCTCTGCTGCCCATGGCAGGGACTGTGCCCATGGCAGGGACTGAACACTTAGGACAATGCCGTGTCCATCCCCTGAGAAGACCCTCAACTGCTGGCAAAATGCTTCGTTGTTGTAATTGATGTTATTTATTATATTATTATTTTAAGGAGAATCAACGCTCTTTTCAATACGTGATACTTCCATTTTAATTTCATGGCAGAGAAGCAAGTCCGTGCCCTAAGAAAAATCCGGTCTGCCCACCCAGCTGGTCCTCGGCAGGGGGCGTTGCTCCAAACAGCTTCCACAGGGATTACAACTCAGGATTTACATTTAAAAATAATTAACCTTCTACTCACCAGTGACCGTCTGAGGGCATGTGAATGACCACAGAAGAGATGGCAAACGCTTTGGAAAACTGCTCCTCCTTATCAGAATCTAGGCAAAAACACGGTGTTTGTCATCCTGAAGAAATGGGAAGACATGACTGCAAGTTTTCCTGACTCTAAATTACCTACAAAGATTCATCGTGATCAGCGCTGTTTTCCCAGGGCTGAGCACGTTGCTTTGTATACTGTGGGTGCTTGATAAATGTGTGTGGATATTGAACTTAACAACTGTATGCAGTTATTATAGGAAGCCCTTAGAAGGGTTTTACAAGTGATGAAAACAAAACGTGGGACGAAAAGTATGTCTCAGTGTGTGTGTTTTAAATATTCTCTCTGAAATCGATATTTGCTTTTAAAACAAAGTTTTAACCAAAATTAGCTCTTAATGTCAAAAAGACCCCGTCAGTAGTTGCAGCAGGACATATAGGTTAATACCGAAAGAGTGTTATTAGTAATGACCAAAGACCTTTAGCCTCCTGTCCCAAATTCTGTTTTACTGTATAGAATGAGAACGTAAACTCTATCATGTTGGGCTATTTAGTAACTTATTAGTGCATTCATCTTTTCATCATTTGACAGGTGGAAGTAGCAGTTCAGTTTTTAGTTTTAATTATAAGGGATTCCAGATGTCGAATGCTCCCCAAATTAAAACCAGAGCTGCTCGTATGTCTTTTCAAAGTAGGCTGACTTCAAGGTATCTGCTTTTCATTTCAAAATGTTATTAAAGCTATTACTAAGAAATTCATAGTCTTAGCCTGTTCCAATAATTGACACCTTTAAAGTGACTACACAGATTTAGAGTGTGCAGAAAAGTAAATTTGTCTTAGAGAGTGACCCTAATCATCTATTTCCATATAACGGACAAATCAGTGTCCTTGCAATTAGCCTGGGAGTTGATGAATTAAGCTAAAGGGGGAGAATTAAGCTAAAGGGCTCCCCCTCCCCTCGCTCTCTTCTGTTTTCCTAATTAAACCGCACTTACAGAGACTCGTGGTTTAGGAGTGAAGATTTAATGATTGGCCCTTACCTGAATGTACAGTTCCTCAGTTTTATTTTTGCCGCTTGCAGCAAGCAGAACCATTTTCATGGAAAACAGTCAACTGAAGTTAGAAACGTAAAAAAAAAAAAATGTACTTTGAGAAGCAGTCCTGGGGGACGTCCTGGCCCCAAGGGCCTCCACCACCCATTTCCTAGCTGGCGGTTCCTCGTGTACCCGCAAGAGGGGCTTCTGAACAGCAGAGCTTTTCGGTCATTAGAAGGCTGGCTGGCTGGGCCGGCACATTAGAGGAATGACTTGTTTGGTGTAAACTGAGCCTGTTTCTGAGGCAGAAATGTTAGGCTTTTATCCTCTGGAGTGTGATTGAAAGGGTGAGAAGTTAATTTGGCAGCCCGGCTTCTACGGTTTCATCGTGCTTCTCCCGCGCCCGCCCCCCGCCCGGCGAAGCCCCGGGCCGGCAGGGCCTCGCGCCTGCCCGCAGACAAGGCCGGACCGTGACCCGAAACGGAACCCCTCTCCCCGGGGCGCCTTCGGAGCCGCAACAGCTTGGCTCAAGTGTTTCTCATGAACAGCCGTCCCGAGCACTTGATCTAAGTCACGCCGTTTCCTTCACAGCGTGGCACAGTTAACAAGTCAGTGCACCGACACAATCTACAGATGGCAGTTCAAAAGGTGCGGGTCCCCCCAGCAAGAGGAAGGGCGGGCGGTTCCAGGGGGATGCTCGTTACGGGAAGGCGGCCGGGGGGGCGGGG
>NW_007253956.1:345810-349721 GCF_000164805.1 Carlito syrichta
CAGGTGACTGTACGCCTCCGGCGAGGTTCCGCGGGCCTCGGGGTCGTCGGAGGACGGCTGCCACCTGGGGAGACCCCGTCAGCCTCGCCGTGTGAGCTGCGTAAGCACCGCTCTCTGGGGGCGCGCGATGGTGCTTGACCACGAAGGCCAGGCCCGCGGGAGGGCGCGCCGCTCCCGTCACTCCGAGTTCTGCAGGGAAGACTTCCCTCCCGCTCGTGTTTTCGTGTGAACATAGAGCGTGGACAACGTTCTCGTAGCTCGGACCTTCCAACTGCAAGACTGCTTGGGAGGGTGTAGGCGGTTCGAGGGATACCACTTTGATTTTATTTTTTGTAATACATGGGCTTTAATTTTCGTGTTTAGAGATGTGTTCCCTCAACATCTGGATTTATTTCCTCCATGATTTTTAAAAATTTTATTTTAGTTTAAGGAAGTGGGGCACGATTCAGGATTAGATATACAAGTGGATGTCATACAGTTAAGTCTGGGCCTCCCTTTGGTCCCTACTGTGCCTGGTTTGAGAGGAGGTAGAGAGATACTACTTTTAAAGACGGTACAGGAAGAATTCAAATTTAGGAAGAGTGACTTTGAGGTGGCCCTGTTGCCCAGACGGATCCGATGTTTACATTGGTGTTAATGCTCGTGCCCAACAGTTCCCACCACGATCCCTTTTTTTTTTTTTTTTTTGAGTCAGGGTCTCACTCTGTTGCCCAGGCTGGAGTGCAGTGGCATGATCACAACTCACCACAGCCTCGACCTTCTGGGCTTAGGCAATCCTTCTGCCTCAACCTCCCAAGTAGCTGGGAATACAGGTGTGCACCACCACACCTGGCTAATTTAAATTTTTTTTTTTTTTTGGTCTCATGGTGTTGCCTAGGCTGGTCTCAAACAAAAGTTCTGGGATTACAAGTAAGAGCCACCACCCCCAGCCTAGATTAAGTTGTCTATTTCCACAGTTTCTGATGTGTCCTATCGCAGTGAGTGGTGACTATTTCCACAGTTTCTAATGTGTCCTATCTCAGTGAGTGGTGACTAAGCTCTATTCAAGTCCAAGCTTTCTACTGGGCAGTCCTCCTTCTCTCCCATTTTATCACTTCAGCCTTCCCCTGTCAAAAGAAAAGAAGAAGAAAGTGAAGCTGAACAAGGTCAAGTGTAGGCTAGGCGGCGGGGGTTTTAGGTGAGCAGCACCAGAAGATTTGGCAAGGGGCTTTCTGATGAAGAGCCCCCAGCACCATAATCAGGGGCTGCAAGCGTTGTCCTTAGTGGGTTTCCGAATATCCTTTCACACCGAGAGAGTTAGGGAAGTCGCAGAATGGGTGTCAGTGGGCTCATGCACTGCTATGAGCTTTAGGGATTCTCCCGCAAATTTATTTCAGTTTGCTATTTCCAAGAATTGGGGATGACTTTGGAGGGAAAGAGTCATATTTGTGTATACCCCTTACTGAGCGGTATTTGTTTTGTCAGAGGCTCACATTGCATCCTGTAACTTAGATTTGTTGCCATCAGGGAACATTTCATTTGCCATCTCCTCTCTTAATTTTATCTGGAATTTCCACTAGGACATACATGGAAATGGTCAGTTGCTCCTTGCTTGGTGCTGAAGAGGCCATCGGTTTAAAGGAACTGTGTGGACTCATCGGTGATGTCTAGCATGCACATTTGTGAACATCAGTCAATGGCCAGAACTGACTTTTCATCCCCATAGAAATGAGCAGAAGAATTGTGATCGTTGCAGGCTCTCAGAATTTTTGTTGGCGATTTGAATAACATGTGTTGGTTTGCTGTGGAAGATAGAAACAAAAATTAAATGTGTTTGTTAAAACCCATCCTTGGGAGATGCCTGTGGGGAAGACTACACAGAGTGGAATTTAGAAGGCAAAACAAAAGACTAAAAATAAAAACCAGAATTGGCATCAAGTGAGTTTTACTTTTTAAAGCATCACCTTAAGGGACTACGCAGTTGTACCAAGGATGCTGTTGTTGGTGAAAACATTCCCGGACACACTACTCATCTGAAATTACCCTCGGGACTGGTTTGCAGGCTATTCAAGAAAGCAGCTGATTTGCTTTACACTGTCACTCTTTTCCTGCCCACTTCCAACTCCATTACCTATCTCGACATTAATTTACCTGACTCATAAGACTTGATTCCAGTTGGGTGTTTACACCTGTAATCTCAGCACTTTGGGAGGCTGAGGTGAGAGGATCATTTGAGGCCAGGAAGTTCAAGTTAATAATAATTTAAAATTTAAAAGCGAGAGAGAGAGAAAAAGACTTGATTCCAAATGAGTTCTCCAAATATCTAAATACAGCCTCCAAGAATGAACATTTCTCCCCCCGTGAGACCATTCATTAAAAAGAGACCTTACCTGTGAAGGCAAGTCCAGAAGAGAACATGTATAAATGTTTTCAGCAGGGACGGCACCATATACTTTGTGCTATTAAAAAGCAAGTTCATTATCTTTTGAGCATACATTCTAGTTAATGAAGAAGCAAATTGTGAATCAAATGAGAGGAGTAGAATTCAAAACTTTCGGCAACCCCTGACTTCCCTCTCAGGGCCTTGTAGTGTTTGCTACACCGAGTGTGTTAGATTTGATGTGATTTCAGTTACAATTTTTTGTTAATAAGCACCAAGCTACATTGTATTTTTTTCCCTTATCTGTCATTGGCAAAGAAAAAAGAACTTTGAGAAATGTTGTGGTTGTCTTGGATTATTATTCACCAAAATTCCCATTCTACAGTCCTCTTCCTGTGTCCTGTGACTTACCCCTGCCTTTGGTACATCCCAGTATACTTTTTGGATTCGCTTACTTTGAGCTTGACCGTGTGATGTGCTCTGACCAATAGAATGAGTATTTGTGGCTGGAGCAAAAACCAGTAGAACTGTAGGCAACTCACAGCTCTCATGAAACATGAGCAAGATAAATACATTTGTTTTAAGTCATGGATGTATTGAAGTTGTTTGTTACTATAAGAAATTGCAAGTATATTAGAAAAATATATCTGCACAAGGCTGATAAAGCTTAAGTTAGTGAGGTCATAAAGAAAATTCCCAAATGCTACTCCATCCAAAGAATATCTAAGAAATTACATCCAGAACTCCAGAATCAAAAGGAGTTTAAAGAATTCCGCAAGGATCCAAGTTTGTGCATTATGTTTACTGGGACAATACTCATATTTGTGGATGGAGGGCAGGCAGGGCATTTCCTATCATTAAAAATGAACTGCACGGGCACCATGGCGTATGCCTGTAATCCCAGCACTTTGGGAGGCTGAGGTGGGAAGATCGCTTGAGCTCAGGAGTTGAAGACTGGCCTAGGCAACATATGTAATCCCACTACTTGGGAGGCTGAGGCAGAAGGATCGACTGAGCCTGGGAGGTCAAGGCTGTGGTGAACTGTGATTATGCCACTGCATTCCAGTCTGGGTGACAGTGAGACCCCAACTCAAAAAAAAAAAAAAAAGAAAAAGAAAAGGAACTGCAAACATCCAGTTATTATATTTGATAAACAGATGTTGGCACTTTAATATGGTAAGCAGCAGAGACTAGCAATAGAGTTTACAAACCAGGTGGAGTGTAGGTATCATAAGAGTACACATTACATGATAATTTCCAGTGCAGGTGACCTGAGTGTGATTATCAAGTTGCCTATAGGAAGACCACATAGACTTGAAAAAGCAAACATCAGTTCACCCTTTCCTGTGTTAAGGAGTAACTTTAATTCCTTGGGTTCAGAAACTGAATTGATGTGGGAATCTCTGCATATTTCTTTTGTCTTTCTCCCACCTCAGTCTGTCTTTTCTGATTCCAGTTAAGAAAAAAGGGGCTACAAGTAAGCTATTGCTATGTTAATTTGTATTTTCAGTATTTCCTTGGGTTGCTTCTTCTTTTTTTTTTTTTTTTTTTT
>NW_007253956.1:349741-359762 GCF_000164805.1 Carlito syrichta
CCCGTGGGCTCAGGCAATCCACTCACCTCGGCCTCTCAAAGTGCTGGGATTACAGGCTGAGCCACCAAGCCCGGCCAAAGTTGAGGTTATAAACCACATCCATAGTAATTGTGGAAAACCAGGACTTGAGTCAAAGCTCCCTGGTTCTAGAATTCCCACTCTTGTCCTGGGCTTCATAGGCACCAACCTGGTGCAGCTGGGTTTTTTGTTTGTTTGTTTGTTTGTTTTTGAGTTGGAGTCTCACTTGGTTGCCCAGACTTGAGTGCAGTGGCTGCTTCCGGCCACCGCAGCCTCGCCTGCTGAGCTCCGGCGATCCTTCCGATCCTTCCGCCTCAGTCTTCCAAGTAGCCGGAATTACAGGCATGCGCTACCACGCCCAGCTGATTTTTTTATTTATTGTAGAGATGAGGTCTCGCTGCCCAGGCGGGTCTTGAACCCGTGGACTCAGGCAATCCACTCACCTCAGCCTCCCAAAGGCGTGGGATTACAGGCTGAGCCACCAAGCCCGGCTGTTTGTTTGTTTTTGAGTTGGAGTCTCACTCTGTCTCCCAGGCTGGAGTGCGGTGGCACATTCATGGCCACTGCAGCCTCGACCTGCTGGGCTCAGGCGATCCCTCCACCTCAGCCTTCCAAGTAGCTGGAACTACAGGCGCGCGCTACCACGCCCGGCTAATTCTTTTATTTATTGTAGAGATGAGGTCTCACCAAGTTGCCCAGGTGGGTCTCGAACCCGTGGGCTCAGGCAATCCACTCACCTCAGCCTCCCAAAGGCGCGGGATTACAGGCTGAGCCACCGAGCCCAGCTGGATTGCTTCCTAAAGACAGAAGCTCAAACTTCATTGAACAGATCTCTTAGAAGAGTGTACCATTTTTTTTCAGTTGTCCATGATGTGTTCTTGGGGAACAGTGAAAACCTGGGGATTTGAAATGAAGCGTAGCAACATCTCCAAGATTTGGTAGGTGACAGCTGCATGGAATTTCCAGATTCTTTCTTATGCCCTATCCTTCTCTTTCACAGGAAGGAGGCATATTTTCTCTACTCTATGGAATTGAGTCACTTCGTGGCTACCAACCAAGTATTCAAGACTTGGATGTTGAACTGGGTGTTCAAGATTTGACTGTTGGAGTTTAAGGAACCATCTCTTATAATTTGGCTATTGCTGGCTGAATTGAAGATGTTTATAGCTTATCTCCTGGTTTTTTATTTCTAGGTACCTCATAAGTAAGCCATATGAATTTATCATTTTGTAGGTCAGAATTGTTGAATATTGGCAATTTCATATGATTCAATCTGAACATCAAAAGAAATCCTCACACCTGTGTACAAAGAGGCAAACATATATATTGCAGTATTGTTTAAATAATTAATAATGGAAGACAAGCTGTCTATCAGTAGGTGAATGCATAATTAGAATATGTTATAAGGCTGATAAAGTGAGGGAACAATAGCTACATCTATTGATTAACTTATTATTAATTAATCTAGTGTGCTAGTCAGAGAGATATAATGATTAGTGAATTAAAGCAAGTTGAAGACATGCACTATGATACAATTGATATAATGTTTAAAGACACACAAAACAATAAAATATTGGTATGGATATATACATATATGGTAAAAGAATACAAATTTTCAGAGGAAACATCACTGATCAGAGTGGAGAGAAATAGGCCTAGAGAGGTAGCTATTATGTTTTATTAAAAAAAAAAATCCAAAGAAAACTTGGGAAAAAAAAGAATTTTTTATTTTGGGTAACAGATGTAAAGGTATTTATATGATTATACTTTTTTCTGTTTGTTTTAAATATTTTATAACAAAATATTAATTTTTAAAAGCCTCTTGATAAAACATGGCTTACAAATCTATTGTTTTGGAGTCTTATTCTGAAAGTTAAAAGTTGAATATTTATTTTGCGTTACCTTTCTGCTGGAACAATCCTACCTCACCATGGTAGCAGATGGGTGCCTTAGGCTGATTAAGGGGGAAATCACATATGTGGAAATAAAAAATTTAAAAATCACTCAGGTGACTATCCTTCCTCAGTGTGAGGAAATAGTTTCTAGAATTTCCTGCATAGCAGATTTCTCCTCATATCTTATTGGTCAGAGTTTGGTTGCATGCATATTCCTGAAATATTCCTGAAAAGGTTTATGGGATTCTTTTAGACTGGTTGAACTTGGTCCTGGACCATGTTGCCATAAGGAACGTGGTGCATTCACGTGCAGAGGAGTCACTTGCAGAGGCTAACTACTCAAAATCGGTCTGTCGGGAAGAAAGGAAAGAAAAATGGCCACTGGGTGGACAGCCAGCAGTGTTCTCCACTACTGTGACCTGAAATGTGTCTGGGGGTAATTAGTTCCACCATTGGCTTCATTTGATCACTCTTCACGTCTCCACACTGCCCATGATTGTATGAAGTAGAGTCTGTAGGCAGCTAGACAGCTTTTGATGGTTAATTTTCTGTGTCAACTTGACTGGGCCACACTGTGCCCAGAGGTCTGGTCAAACTTTATTCCAGGTGTTTCTGTAGGGTGTTTTCAGATGAGATAATCACACAAATCAGTCGATTCAGTATGCAGATTGTCCTCCCGTATATGGGTGAGCCTCCTCAATCAGTTGAAGACATGGAGAGAACAAAACCCTGGCCTTTCCTTGAGCAAGAAGGAACTCTTTTGCCTGATTGCCTTTGATCTGGGACATTGTCTCTGAAAATTGGATTGCCAGCCTTCTATCTATCTATCTATCTATCTATCTATCTATCTATCTATCTATCTATCTATCTCATCTATCAATCATCTATCATCTATCTAATCTATCTACCATCTGTCTAATTATCTATCAATCATCATCTAGCTAACCTATCATCTATCAACCAATCATCTATCTATCATCTATCTAATCTATCATCCATCTAATCTATCAACTATCTATCAATCATCCATCTAATCTAGCTATCATCTATTATCATCTATGTATCTCTTATCTAATCTATCTATCATCTTCTATCTTATCTATCTATCTATCTATCCATCTATCACCTACCCATTCATCCATCCATCCATTCATCCACCCACCCTATTGGTTCTGTTTTTCTGGAAAGCCCTGGCTATATAGTCTTCAAGTACCAATCTCCCCTAATATGCAGATAGTCTTCTAAAAACCCCTTCTGTATAGAAATTCTGGGACTACCACTGCCTCTTGCCTGGCAGAGATTTCTTAAGCAGTAGCTGAAACATTAAAAGCAAACAGAGCTTGAAGAGAAAAAAAAAAATTCCTTTCTATATAAGCATTAGCATATTTATTTCCACCATTTTAACACTTTAAAAAATTTTCACCTTGTTTATGCTTTGGGAAATTCCAAGTTTTTCCTCAGGGTCTATTCACTTGCCCAATTTGAGATTTTAGGAATATTTTCAAGAATTTTCCAGAAAGTATTTCCATTTTGGCAGCAGCCATCTTTTCTTTTTTCTTTCTGTGAGTCAGATGAGACACTTGCCACATTCCAAATTACTCATTTGCTTTGTGGATGTGCTTGTTGTTGTGGTGACCAGAAAATTTGTTGTCTGACGGAAAACAGTTTTATTTAGCGGGTTGGGGATGGAGAAGTGGACAGAGGAAGGAAAAAGGCAGGAACTTAAAGGAAAGGGGTGGAAATCCATGGACTTTTGAATCTTCTGTAAAAGGAATGGAGGAGAGGAATGCTTTATTAATATTTTGGCTCCCGGAGAAAATTTCCCAGGCCTTGTGCAATGAAATAGGGTCACCAGTTGTCTTCTCCTTGATCAGTCACATGCCCCCTTCTTGTGTCTTTCTCCAAACACACATCCAAGCTAAAATCCAAGATCCGTGATCTTTTTCACTGGATACAGTTAGTCTCTCCTGCTATAGGGAAGACTTCTGATCTGAAACAGAACGAGTTCATGCACTTGTCATTGGTTTTTTCTTTAACAGGACAGGCCACTCTAATAACAATTACAATAGGCCATCTCCCAAGACAAGAACTAGGAGAAATGTCTTCAGCATTTGTTTGAAAGAGAGAGGATAAGGAAAATTTCTTCCCTCTGGTTTTATTGGGAATTCTTATAAAATATAATTTAATTGAGAAAGCAAAAACAACGTTGGCTCATTCCTCTGAAGTGTCATTCTTTCCTCATAATTGAATTAAGATGAACAAAACAAAATTCTCACTCTTATGTTCTTAGCCCAGCCAAGAAACTTCAGCAGCCTCCCCCCTCCCTGGCCCTGCTTTACAAGATCCAGTGAGATGTGCTGGTGAACAGGTCAGGGCTCGGTTTTTACAGACCTGTTTAAATTTTGTTTTTGCCAAGTAGTGGCTCATCTTGGCCAAGTTACTTAATTTCTCTGAAATTCAGACACCTCACATATACAATGGAGATAATGATAATATCTATCTTATTAGGTCCTTGTGAGATGTAGTATATAGTGTCTGTGACACCAACATTAGATATATGCAGACACATCTATATTATAATTATTATTTGGGTTTTCTTGGGAGTGCCATCACAAAGCCATAGTTTAACCCTGACGACACTCTACTTCCTGAGGGAGTTCAACTTTGAATGCAAAACTTACCCCAGGTTCAGTTTAAAAAATTCAATTGATGGATGGTTGCCTGAAAAATGTGGAATCTCTACTTTCATGAAGATATTCTAAATTCTACACCTGGATCAAGCCAGACCATTAGGGAGTACTAAATGAAGGTTAGTTAGATATTACTATGAGCAAATCGAAAAGAGGGCAGGAACTTTGTCTGAGGTAGTCAGGTCGAAAGTGGAGGAGTTGAGTAGAGAAGTGGAGGAATGAATGTGATCTCAACCTTTCAATGTTTGTCTATTTTGAGGCTGTGTATACAGTGTATTTGAGAAAGTCTAACATGGGGGTCATTGAAAAGTGAGAGAAGACAACAGAAAACAGAATTAAGGGGGGATAGTCCCCTACTCTAAAGAAAAGCCGAGTATGAAAGAGACCTTAGTGGCATAATATGTTGAACCGATTATCAAGTAACATTAGTCCAGAATAAGAAGCACACTGATAAAGAAACAGATAATTTTACATCCCCAGTAGGACCTAGTATACACTCAATAACTTTCCACAAATGGTTGAAAGACAAATCCTTGCTAAAGACTCCCTAGTATTTAAAATGTCAAGTCTTTAGAAGAGATTGCTTTATTTTCATCTGTCATATCTCTTAGGGCTGTTAATTTTCTGCCTAATATTGAGTATAGAACTTTGAGTTCTACAGTTGGTACTATGAGGAGGGCCCCCAAAACCCAGAATTTATGTTTTAAAAAATTGTGTATTTATTCTTATGTGTTTCAACTTCAGTCATCTTCAAAGTACTCTTCGCTTGATGCAATACACCTATCAAGATGTTTTTTCCACTGCTCAGGACAGTTTTTGACCTCGTCAATTTTGTTACCTTTTAGTGCTTCTACCTTTTTTTGGTTTATCTCTTCCACGTGGGCAAAACATTTCCCTTTGAGGACATTTTTCATTTGGAGAAACAAAATAAGTCGCTCGGGGTGACATGGAGTGAATAGGGAGGGTGGGGCATGGGATCATGTGGCTTTAGGCAAAAAAAAACTTCTGAACACGCAGAGTGGTGTGGGCAGGTGCACTGTGATGATGGAAGAACCAGTTTGCCACCACTCAGGATGTTTCTTCCACAAATCATGGTGCAGCCTTCTCAAAACATTCAGATAAAAACTTTGATTGACGGTTGGATCTGGAGGAACAAATTCCAAGAGTACTACAAGGAGCCCACCCTCCTGTTATAGTTTGATCATTGTTATGACATTCATCTCTGCTACCTTTGATCACATTGGACCAAGAAGTTAATATTTTAAAAGAAGCAATTCTTCCCTAGAGTGAAACACATCTAGATGGCAGTTGTGTTGATGTCCCCAGGTGGAACACCGGGGCTAGAGAGAAAGAACTCAGCTGAATCTTAAGTTAATTGAAGGACTTCAAACTCATTACAAATGTTGAAGGTTCTGCAAGAGCCAAAATGTATTTTGCCTCAAGCGCCTTCCTTGGACGTTCAACTCTGGCACAGTTTAGGAGAAATTTAATCTGCATGTTTGTGATTCATTTACACTTCACTCATTCCTGTGTGGTTTCTCAGAGCTAGCTGTGCTCCGTCATCTTTGGAGCCTGTTTCTCTTTCGTACTTGGAAGGTGAGTTTTGCCCAGAATAAATGAACTCAAACCCCAAAGGTTCAGGTTCAGTGGCAAGCTCAGAACCCGTAAAGTTCAGATTGGTTCTACACTTACCAAAAATGTGTCTTCCTCTTGTTCCTGTGGGTTTCATCTGACCCCTTGCTTTGGATTTTGCAGAAGTTTCCACACGCATGTCCCCAGGTTGATATTTGGCTATGCATTGTTGCATATCTCCCTTTCACAGCTGCTCCGCCCTCTCCAGAAATAAGAGCTTCTTATTCTCAAAAGACTGACTCTGCCATGACATCCTTCAATTCAGAAGTAAAATGTACTTCCCCACAGCCCCCGCCCCCCCACTACATCTGCCAAGGGCAGAAATCCTTGATCTCAAACATACTTTTCTCCCATCTTTAAATACGTTTAATTCCTCTAGAAGGAGGCCAAAATCCAGTCCTCCACCCCGCTCCACCCCTTCCTAATATGCCCTTACTCGTATACCTAGAAATTCTTTTCTTTCTCAGTATAGGAGTTTATCCCCCCTTTATGATCTTCCGAAAGTCTAAATTCTTGATCTGAATTGTGCATGCCATTGTGTATTGGATGCATCTGCTTCCTTTAGGGTCTCAACAAGGCCGATGCCCATTTTGCAGTCCCTTTGTAGCAGATGTGGTGATTGACATCGCAGTTGTTATTGCCTTCTTCTTCCTTGTGGGTAAAGTCTTGCTTTGGGTGGCCCTCCCTTCTTCTATGTGACCTCAAAGTGACTCTTGATTGGATTGAACTGGTCACGATGATCCTGTTCTTCTCACCAGTGTTTGGTTTAGAAAGGGACTGGGTTTCAATGCTGTCCAAAGAGCTAAGAGGGCTAAATCTGCTGGGAGCTTCTGGGAAATGTTTCCTCACTCTTAAAAGGGGACCTACTGGAGAGACAGCCTCTCTTTCTTCTACTGCTGCCTATTGTCATGCCTAGATATTTCTGTGTCTGGGTGTGATATCTGGAACTGAGCCAGACATTCCGTGACCCGGGTATAGCAAGTCTGAGGACAAATCTACTTTCTAAGTCTTGAACTTGGAGGACATTGTTGGGTTGGTGAATTAAGCAGACCACTCTCTCTTAGGATTTGTTATGTGATATCATAACATTTCCTTGTTGTTCAGATCATCTTGGGAGGATTTTCTGTTCCTCGAACCTGAAGACTTTCTAGTGATTCCTTTTCCTTCCTGAATGATGTCCAACCACCTTTGGCTGTGAGAGGATCGGTCGTGTCTCAGGGTGCCAGCTTCTCCCAACCCCTTCATGCTCCTTTCTCCTATACTTAGCCACTCTACCCTCTGTTTACGACAGCAGGGGTTATTCTTTCGCTTCTAACCCGTTTTTCTGAAATTTCTTTTCTGCCTCCTGAGCCACTAAATCAGTTCCTCCCTTTAAATCTTACTGCGACAGCCCCTTTCTCGTCAGCGTTTGATTGGCTCCCTGTGATAGCTTGCATGAAGGATGCTCTATAAAAGTGAATTATGCTGTACTATGTTAAACTTCTCCACCCTGAGGCCCAGTAGGAATCATGGGAAACAGATGAGCACAGAGGTCAGAGGCACAGACTGCAGAGGAAGCCTGTGGAGGGACGGCAGCACTGTGACCCTCCTAGGGACACATGGAAAAGCTCCAGTCGTCTCCAGACTCTCCAAGGTCTAAGCTAGAAGTAAAACACTAGTTTATGTGACGGCCTGGGGGCCCAAGGGATGGACTGAGGAGTTTCATCACTGTAGATCATAGAATTTTAAATAAGTGTGACATTCCAGAAGCTGAAACCTTCTTTGAAAACAAAACACACCATAAAAGCCCAAGAATGAGGTCTCTGCTGGATGTTTGCCAGGTTCAGCCTCTGTTTCCAGTCTTTCCCCTGCCTCCGAGAATCCCTGTATAGGATTCCAGGCAAGTTAAGGAGCCTTGATTCTTGTCCTGAACACTAGGTATAAGCTCTGATTGGACCTGCCATGATTGACTTATGGGAACACGTTAAAATCGCTGTAGAACACATGGGTAGCGCAAGCATGGCACGTGAAAGCATTTCCAGATTCTGATCACAACTTATCCTTCCACTTCTCTTTTCTGTGGCTTTTCTTGTTGCCTTGCCCCTGTCCACCTTTTCTTTTTCTTTTAAAGATTTGGGGTATAATTCAGGGTTAGGTATACCAATAGTCACTGTACAGTTAAAGTTGTTAGGACTTCACTTTGGCCCCCATTTCACCTGGTTTGAGATCAGGTACTCTTATTGATGAAGCATGCCCCACCTCTCCCCTGGCAGTTTCCTACTACCACCAATCCCTTTCTTGTAGTATTATGATAACGATTCAGGGTCTACTTATGAGTGAGAACATGTGGTACTCAGTTTTTTGTTTCCGTGATAGATCACTGGGTATTACAGACTCTAAATCCATTCAAGTTGCTGTGAAATTCGTAATTTTGTCTTTCTTCATGGCTGTGAAATATTCCATTGTGTATATGTACCACATTTTTTTAAATCCAGTCTACTTTCGATAGGCAACACGGTTGGTTCCATGTTTTTGTTATTGTGAATAATGCTGCAATAAACATGCACGTGCAGGTATCTTTTTCATAGAGTGATTTGAGTCCCTCTGGGTATATTCCCAGTAGGGGGATTGCAGGGTCATATATAAGGTCGATTTTTAGATCTTCTAGGAATTGCCACACTGTTTTCCACGGAGTTCTCACTAGTTTACACTCCCACCAACAGTGTAGAAGTGTTTCCTTTTCCCTGCATTCTCTCCAGCATCTGTTGTTTTTTGAGTTATTGATGATGGCCATCCTGACTGGAGTTAGGGGGTATCTTGGTGTAGTTTTAATTTGCATTTCTTTGATGATTAGTGACTCACCCACCTTTTCAAACTAATTTAGCACTTTGCATTTCCTGGCATCCTTTGCATTCTCCGTCTTTCTTGATTTGCTCATTTTATCTGGCAACTCCTCCCTATCTTCTCCTAGCCATCTTGCCAGCTTCAGACCACATACTGTTTCCTCCTTGTAACTTCCCTGATTCTCTCAGGAGGGAGCTTTGGAGTCATATCTGGACTTGTCTCTGATGTCTCTGCTGGACTGTCTGGGGATGGATACCTTTCTGAGTCTCGGTTTCTTTATAGAAAGATTGGGACAGGCCAGGTGTGGCAGCTCACGTCTGTAATCCCAGCACTTTGGAAGGCTGAGGTGGGAAGATTGCTTGAGCCCAGAAGTTTGACACCAGCCTAGGCAACATAGCGAGACCTCAACTCTGCAAAAAATTAAAAAAGTTAGCCAGGCGTGGTGGTGCACACCTGTCATCCCAGTTACTTAGGAGGCTGGGGAAGAAGGATTGCCTGAGCCCAGGAGGTCGAGGAGGCTGCAGTGAGCTGTGATCGTGCCACTGCCCTGCAGCCTGGGTGAAAGAGTGAGACTCTGACTCAAAAATAAAAAATAAAAATAAAAAAAGAAAGAAAATGGTTGAGGTTAATAATATTCAGGGCTGCAGTGAGAATCCATGAGCGGAACACACATGATCAAAAGTAGATTTTCTTCCTTTCTTTTCCTAACTAGGAGTGATTTTTTTTTTCTTCTTTTGGTTCCCCCTACAACTTCTTTGCAACTGTGTTGAAAATTGTATATAGACATATAGATACACGTATATGTGTGTGTGTGTGTGTGTGTGTGTGTGTGTGTGTGTGTGTGTGTGTGTATATTTTTTTTGAGTTGGAGTTTCACTCTGTCGCCCAGACTGGAGTGCAGTGGCCGCTCCTGGCCACCGCAGCCTCGACCTGCTGGGCCCCAGCGATCCTCCGCCTCAGCCT
>NW_007253956.1:359782-404134 GCF_000164805.1 Carlito syrichta
CCCAGGCGGGTCTCGAACCCACGGGCTCAGGCAATCCACTCACCTCAGCCTCCCAAAGCACGGGATTATAGGCTGAGCCACCGAGCCCGGTGAAAATTATATTTTTAAAAAGCGATTTGTTTATGAGCTGCCTGTCTGCATCTCATTTGCTGTCTAGCACCCCAATCTGCATATGAGATGTGAGATTGACAGTTGAGATAGTTGAGGGTTATTCTGGCGTTTATTTTCCCTCAGATCATTCTATTTCACCCCATCTATTCCTATAAACCAGGTTGACCATTCCAGCACGTATGGCTAGAACTTATTAGGAGAGCCCTCTGGGCACCTAGGCTTGCGTACAATACACTTTCTGAGCTCTCCTACCCTGTGTCCAGTCCTTCCTCCTCTTTGCCTTTCACTCTCCCAGCTTCTTTTTCTGTTCTGGCCCGAAGCCAGTCCCTTGATCTTGAGTTTGAATTCTCCAGGTTGACCTACACGTGATCTCTTGGCATGGTTCCAGATTTTCACTCAGTCTCTGTCTCTTGTTTCCTAAGGTCTTGCCGGATAAGGCTTCTAGAACTTAACCCTGGTGTAAGCCTAACTCCTCTGCAGGTCAAGTCATCCCCTGGTACTAGTACATTCCTCTGGAGATAACAGCATGTATTTAAAGGATCCCCCCATTTTGAAGTTCATTTGTAAATATAAATAGAACCTTCCTCTAGACCACGTCATAACTAGAGCCTTCTCATGTCATTTTTCAGGATGGACATTTTCAGTGTGATCAAAGGAAACATTTGCCACTCTTCTTAACTCTTTTTCTGACTGGTGTGAAATTTATTTTGGAGATTTAAGAGGATAAGTGTTTCCTAATTCTGCTAGTTATTTTTTGTCATCTCAGACCATTTTGAAAACTTCATGTTGCTTCCTCCTTGCTCTGATCATTAGATCTTGACTGTGTTAAAAATAGCCTTCTCTCATCCAAGCTTAGGCAAATATGGGTTTTGATCTCCCAGTTTCTCTTCCGGGAAGGCCCAAGTGAGAGAGGTGGTGTGCTGTTTGTCATGACCTTGGGTCTCTGTGTGTGTGTGTGTGTGTCACACATGTACACACACACACACGCACTGCTTGGCCTGGGTTAGAACCAACAATGACAGCAGACTTGGGAACACAGTTACTTGGGATATTGTTTCAACACAGGTGCCAAGTAAATCTGGTGAGGCTTAATTCTTCCAGTTTTATAGTCCCAGGTGAATTGTCCCCGATTTCTACGACTTAAAATGCTCTGTGATGGAATCCCAGTAATTCCTCTCTGTTTATCTTATCTGATTTAAAATGTTAAGTAAAGTTTCAGTTCCAACAAGTTACCCTCCTCATTTATCTCCGTAGTTATGATCCTGCTTGGATAGATTCAAGCACAATTACTCACATAGGACAACTTCATACCCGATCTAAACTACTGACCTATTACTTTGCAGGGACTTCCATTAAAAGACAATCATGCACCACATAATGACCTTTCTGTCAATGACAGACCACACATAGGATAGTGGCCCCATAAGTTGTAATGAAGCTCAACAAATCTTATTGATCCTGACCCCAGGTAGGCCTAGGCTAATGTGTGGGTTTGTGTCTTAGTTTTTAACAAAAAAGTTTCAAAAGTGAAAAAAAAAAGTTTAATAGAAAAAAGCTTATAGAATAAGGATATAAAGAAAGAATATATTTTTATACAGCTACACAATGTGTATTTTAGGCTACATGTCACTGCAAAAGTCAAAAAGTTAAAAAAAAAAAGTTTATAAGCCAAGCATGGTGGCTCATGCCTGAGGATTGCCCGAGCATTTCAAGACCTGAGGGGTTCAAGACCAGCTTGGACTACTTGGTAAGACCTCTTCTCTACAATAAATAAAAAAATTAGCTGGGCATGGTGGCACACCATGCCTATGGTTTCAGCTACTTGGAAGGCTGAGGCGGAAGGATTGCCTGAGGCCAGCAGGTCGAGGTTGCTGTGGCCATGAGCATGATACTGCACTCCAGCCTGGACAACAGAGTGGGACTCCTACTCAAAAAAAAAGTATAAAGTAAAAAAGTTACAGTAAGCTGAGGTTAATTTATTATTGAAGAAATAAATTTTTAAGATAAATCTGGTGCAGCCTAAGCACACAGTGTTTATAAAGTCTACAGGGGCGGGCAGTCGTATCCTAGACCTGCACATCCACAAACCCTCACTCGCTGAGTCCCTCAGAGCAACTTCCAGTCCTGCAAGCTTCATTCAGGGTCAGCACCCCATACAGGTGCACCTCTCTTTATGTTGTATGCCATATTTTTACTGTACCTTTTCTATTTTTAGTTATGTTTAGGTACACAGATACTTATCACTGGGTTATAACTGCCTAAGTATTCAGCAGAGTAACGTGCTGCACAGGTTTGGAGTCTAGGAGCAAGAGGCCATGCTATACAGCCTAGGTGTGTAGGAGGGGTTTGTCTAAGTGTGCAGACTCTGATAGTCACACATTGATGAGATCGCCTAATGACACTTTTCTTAGAACACACCCCTGTCATTAAATGATGCATTATGTCAGCTCCCTTTCTAATGGGCTAGAAGGCTTACTTTCTTCTCAGTTACTTTTTTTCAGTCACCTGTGGGCAGGGATGAGGTGACAGAAACAGCAGTCGCTCCGATTTCCCTTGCTTTTGCCGCAAACTCTTGGCACAGGGCCCTTGCTCCCAGCAATACTGTCATAAGTATCTCTGGGGATCCCTAGGGAGGGTCTCACACATGCTCACAATGTAGCCCTCTCCATCTTGCCAGGCAGTTCTTTGGGCTGCTGGGCACTATGGTCTCCTGGTAGGTATTGCTACTGACTGCTAGACACCATGTCTGCCACGGGATGAGGCTCGGGGACTTCTATGGCCCCCCAGGCACTGCAGGCTCCATAGACTCCATGGCTGCTTCTTACCTTCTCTTGGAGGTATCTGCTGAGCACCAGTATCTCTCTTAGAAGAAGCAGTGGAGCCCTCAAATTGTCCAAGCTGTAAGATACTTGATTTTTAAACCAGGGAAAAATTCTCCTGTACAATTCACTCTATCAGAAGAGGTTTCCTGGGGGGGGGGGGGGGGGGGGTGTGTGTGTGTGTGAGAGATAATGCTTATGGAATTTTAAAGAATAAATAGTTCTTTCAGGATGGATTCCTAATCTCCCAATCTAAGGGTGGCTGGATCAGAAGACAAATTCAAGTGACAGGCATTATATTGCACCTGGAATTGCTATACTAAAACTTTCTATATTGTTAAAACTTCTCATGCCTGACTTTTTGAAAACGTATGTTTAATAAAAGAGCTGTCCCAATAAATAAATACTTTAAAAAATTTTAGGACAATGCTTAGCACATAGTAAGCACTCAATAAATGTTTATTATGATTATAAAAAAATATGAAAGAGCTGTCCCGCTTATTGGTTCTCCATTGTACCGGGAGATTTTCAAGGGCAAGAAAAACCTAACTCAAGAGAAAATGTCTCACTTCCCATTAGAAGCAGCCCAGGATCGGTAAGTTCCAGGCCCTGGTTCTTCCCATCTTTTTGCCCTGCCATCTGCCGCATTTCAGTTCTGTCCTCAGACTTTCCCTTTCTGCTTGCAAGAAAGTTTGGATTTGTGTGTGTGTGTGTGTGTTGGAATCTCACTCTGTCACCCAGGCTGGAGGGCAGTGGCATGCTCCCAACCACCGCAGCCTCAACCTGCTGGGCTCAGGCGATCCTTCTGCCTCAGCCTTCCAAATAGCTAGAACTATAGGCAAGCGCCACCATGCTTGGCTAATTTTTAAATTTATTTGTAGAGGTGAGGTCTGGCCAAGTTACCCAGACTGAACCCAGTCTTGAACCCTTGGACTCAGGTAATCCTCTCACCTTGACCTCCCAAAGTGCTGGGATTATACGTGTGAGCCACTGTGCACAGCCTAGTTAGGATGTTTACAGTCATTGGACCCAAAGAAGAGACTGTTTCCTCCTAAATGTCTGTATGAGCAAGAACACTTTTCTCAGACTCTCCCTCACCACTCCCCCATCCCTGGCAGACTTCTCTCATCTCATTGACCAGAACTGCAACTAATGCTTATTGCAAAACCAAGGGAAACTTTCTAGCAAGGGAAACGGCGTTAGCATGACTTGTTTAATGGAGCACAGGCTGTGTGTAGTGTATGGACTGCGCTAAGTAAATCTGAGGCTGGAAATTCTGGGTAGATGGTCAACAAAGTCGGCTACATCTGGGTATGACCAGCTATGACTGAATCCTTGTGCTTCCAACAAAAACAAATAAATGGAAAAGAAGTTCAGTTTTTCTCACACCCCACAGTTCTAGCTAAGTACAGCGGGTGTCTTGACTTTTGAAGACCCAGAGGAATTGACAACTTTCACCTTCAGGTACTTTGAAAGATAATGCCCCACCAAGCTCTAGGGAACTCCGGAAGGACTAGGGGTGGTAGGTGGGGACTAGGAAGTGCTTGGAGGCTGCCAGGCTCCTGGAGGCCTAGTAAAGCCTGAGCCTTGCAGAGTTAGTGCTGGGACTGTATGTGGAAGTGACCGAAGCCAACCTGCCAGGAGGAGAGAAAACACTTAAGTGAGCCGAGCAGGAACGGGCTCTGAGGTCTGAGATGGTTTCTGTTACTTTTCTTTGGTTTATTGTCAGGAATCTCAGGGAATTTCTTTGACATGAAAATAACATTTCTTGTACCGGAAATTGATGTTCTAGGAAGTACTTAAATATTTTTCTTTAAATTTTTTTAATTTTAAAGATGTGGGGGTACAATTCAGGGTTTGGTATACAAATGTGCATTATGCAGGTACCCTTGCTGATGAGGTGCGTCCCTCCCTCCCCAGCAGTTTTTCTCAACTGCCAATCCCACCCCCCTCCCCTGGCAGTTTCCCACTACTGCCAATCCCTTTCTTATAGTATTATGATAATTGTTCAAGGTCCTCTTATGTGTGAAAACATATGGCACTCTGTTCTTTGTTTCTGTGATAGATCACTGAGTATGATCGACTCTAAATCCATCCAAGTTGCTGCGAAGTCCATATGTTTGTCCTTCTTTATGGCTGCGTAATATTCCACTGTGTGTATGTACCAAATTTTAAAAATCCAGTTCAGCTTTGATGGGCAGCATGATTGGTTCCATGTTTTTGCAATTGTGACTAGAGCTGCAACGAACATGCGTGCACAGGTATCTTTTGGTAGAATGACTTGAGTTCCTCCGGGTATATTCCCAATAGGGGGATTGCTGGGTCATATGGAAAATCAATTTCTAGCTCTTTCAGAAATCACTACACTGTCTTCCAAAGAGGTTGTGCTAGTTTACATTCCCACCAGCAGTGTAGAAGCATTTCTTTTTCTCTGCATCCTCACCAGCATCTGTTGTTGTTTGTTTTATTAATGGTGACTGTTCTTATTGGAGTTAGGTGGTTATCTCAATGTGGCTTTGATTTGCGTTTCTCTGGTGATGAGTGAAGCTGAGCACTTTTTCATGTGTCTGTTGGCTGCCCGTATATCTTCTTTTGAGAAGTGTCGATTCGAGTTTTGCCTCTCTCCTCACCGCCTGTGAATTTCAACTCCAATGCGACTCTCTTCTTGCCTGAAACTCTCCTCTATGTATTTGATGAGCTAAGTTTGAGTTTGAGACTCACAGCAGGATTTTGAGATTTATGTGTTCCCTGAACATCAGGAGTTTTGCAGTTTATTGAAAGTAGGGTATGCTTACATGAGGAATAACTAGACTGAATCAACCAGTGGATACCTATTCATCATGTAACATATACTGCAATCTGCTGTTTCTTGGTAGATTTTTTACTAGTCTTCTAAGAGCTCACAGAAAATTGTGACTATGTTATAGTTCTATTTTATGACGTTGAAGAGTATGGGCTTTGAATGTGTAACAAACAAATACATAAACCAGGAAATCAGATTTCAATCTTGTCTTTACTCTGCTTTCATGGAGTGGCATTTAGAGTTAACAAACATGGGGTCTTGTATCCTTAACTGTAAAGCAGACGTTATTAATACCTACTCCCTCCCCTGCCCAGCGTATCCTGTGTTCAACACACTGGCCGCCTTTTCTTCCCCACCAACTAAATGCTCAATGTTCCTGCGTGCAATGAGTGACAAGGAAAAGGACCCACTTGATTTACAGAGCGCTTACGGAGAAATCTGTACACCAAATATATTATGTAGGAAAAGCACAATTATATATCCATGCATAATGAATCTTGTTAACCTGGAGCTTTCATAATTTGTTATATCCCAAGTGTAAAACGACGGAGTCAGGATTTTAGGACTCAAAGAGGCGTGTCCATGCCCTGGCCCTTCCAAAACCGTAGTCAGGCTGGTCTTTCTAAAACTCTAACCCGATCATGTCACTTCTCTGCTCTCAACCCCGGAATGAATTCTCATTTTGCATTGTAGAAGCAGAAACGGATTCTCTTACTTACCCTTCTGCTAACTCCAGAACCTCGAGAAAGGCCTGGCCCAAGTAAAGTCAGTCATGGTTCCTAGAGAATGAATGAAGTCCAGACTTTCCTGGGTGCTCTCTCAGGCACCTCATGAGGGGCCCAGCTCCTGCCCCCTGTTCTATCTGCTCTGTCCCCTCTCTCGTGGCAAAACCAGATGTGCTCAACTACTTGCATTTTTACAAGAGGCCATGACTGCTCTCTTGCCGGGCGATGCCACCTCCCTGGCGTGCTGCTGTCATTCCCCGTGCTGTCCTCTGAGAACACCGACTCCCATTAGTCTCTCCTGGCTTGGCCTCAGGTGTCCCTTCTGCTGCTGTATGCCCTCGTCCTATGACCCCTCAAATGGACCAGGATTTGCACCCAGGTGCTCCCCTGGCACCCTCTGTTTATTTTTTTATAGAGCTGATGACAATCCACGGAAATTTCTGGGTGTCTTATCTGTCTCTTCCATTAGACCGTAAATATTGCGAGGGTCAGGCCTGTGTATTGATACCTAGTAGTAAGTGGTTATCGAATAAATACATAAATCTTATAATTCAAACCTTTCATGCTATTCTTGAGGAAACTGAGTGCCAGATAAAAGAGTGATCTGTCCAAAGCCACTAGCACTTTGGCATCATGGAAGCTGGGTCTTGAATTAAGCTTCTCAGCTGTCCAGTGTTTTCTTGGCCGACTTTCTCTAATACTCAGCTAACATTGTTCCAGAAACTGCAGGATAATTGTAATTTAACATTTGAAAAATGTGGTTTGGAACTCAAATAATTATACAATTGATTCAAAGTCCAGAAACAAAGGATTTTTAAAAAAATCCTCCATTACTTTAAATTACCCATGTTATTTTTTTCCTTCATTGTCCTGGAGCTGTTGAGAGAATGTGCCATGCTAGTGTGTCCCCTGCTGGAGGCCTGGGATTCTGTGCGACAGCCAGGATGTAACTCCATTCCGGCAAAATCTGATATTATCACTCGGGTTTGTGTTGCACTGAAGTTGGGACATCTTTTGCTGCAAGGATCCTGGTGGAAAAACATCGAGATATCAGATCCCTTTCTTCAGCAGTGCCCACTAACAGCACATGCAATTAAAATGAGAGCAAAAGAAATGTGGGATGGTGGAAAGAGCAGAGGCTCTGACCCCCTGAAGCCCTGACTTGAATCTGCCTTGCCGCTTTGCAGCCTCAGGCGTTTGATTTTCTTTGAGCTTTTGTTTCCTCATCTGTAAAGCAGGCTAACTGGCAAGTTCATCTAAGCGTTCGCATACAAGGGGGGACCCTCCAAACCTGCAGAATTATCTTTTGGAGGGTGGGATCTTGTAGCACAGGCTTCTCTCTGCTAGGTGAGTGTTCTAGGAACTCGGTGGCATCAGTGCACTAGCTAGTGTTGTGGTAAGAGGCTGAGCTTAGCTGCTGTGAAATTTGTTTTTTTTTAGAGACTCAACGCGTTTGCCTATTTCGTGATGGGTGATTTACACGACCAATGTGTAGCAGTCCAATGCACCTGTCCACACTGCCCTGAGTGTTCAACAGTTTTTAACCAAAAATAGCATGACCCCCATGCCCCACTCTCCCTATCCACCAGATCTCACCCAGAGTAATTTTTTTGTGTTTCCCCAGATGAAAAAGTCCTCAAAGGGAAATATTTTGTCCACGTAGAAGAGGTGAAACAAAAAAATGGCAGAAGCACTAAAAGGCATTAAAACGATGAGTTCAAAAACTGTTTTGAGCAGTGGGAAAAAGTCTCAATAGGTGTTTTGCATCAAACAGAGAGTACTTTGAAGGTGACTGATGTTTAAATGTGTAAGAATAAATACGCAATTTTTTAAATAAATAAATTCCAGGTTTTTTGGGGTCCCCTTGTATGTAAGGAGCCTCATTCAGTGTCTGGCTATATTAGGTCTTCAACAAGTGTTAGATCTTTTCTCTCCTTATATAGTCACTTTCCCAAATCAGGTTACTGTTGCAGAGCAAAGGTCTTCTTTGTAGTGCTCAGCCTAGAAACTTAGGTGCTCAGTAAATACTGCATGATTAATGATTGAAAAGGAGAAGCATTGTTACTGAATAGTTAAGTTCTTGCTTCAGAGAACATGAGGTTACTGTATCTTTTTGTTTGTTTTCTACTGGGATATGGGTCGGGGATGTGTTTATTCATGTCTTCTTTATCTTTATGTATATAAATATATGTATATAAATATATATAAGCATACATACACACACTTTAGAAAGAACTGCCATCTGGTTTTATTATACTAATAAGGGAAGATATTATAGATCTTTGGGAAAAGGGCTAAAAAATCTCTCTCAACAGAATATGGATTTTTCCATACTACTCTTTGAAAGCACTTGCTTGACATTTAATTATGTACTATCTTGTATCTGTCCTCTAGTAACAAACTTGTAAGTTTCCTGAGACTAAGGATTGGGATTTTGTGATGAGGCTGGGACTTCTAAGGAGTGCAAAATGCAATCGTTTATGAATTGTGTGAGTCACAATTTCCTATCTGGTTTTTCAGATTCAAGAGCAGGCATTCTCTCCTTATTACAGAGGAGCAAACATTAAAAAAACAAAAACAAAAACCAAAAAAACACAAGCTCAGAATTGCATGAGTTGAATTACCGCGAAAATCTTGGCAAATAGCAATTGTTCTAGGACATTGCCTTGGCAGCATCCCTTTGGGAAATGTAGGAGGCGTTATAATTTTTAAGCCAAAACAATGTGAGTTCTAATTTGTTCTTTCTCATTTTAAAAAAATGAACGTGGAAAGGAACACTTCTGATAAGCAATGAGACAAAGACAGAGTATCAGGTGAGGGAGTAAAGTGTAGAAAAACCAAAATCATTTAGCAAATGGATTGAAGCTAGCCAGAATTTCACTACATTAAAAAACTTGAGCCGGGCATCACACAAAGAGATATGTGTCTTACTCTGTCTGTAGCGAAGGCCATTTAACACTGGGAATTTTTCCAGCAGTGTATTTCAATGACAGTAACCCTTCTTACAACATTTGGGGCTTGCCACTTTGAAAATCAATACTGTTCAGTGTCTACTGAAATTGCTCATTTGTTCTCTGTCAGGCGTATACAGGATGGCCATATAAATTATCCTCCACTCTGGGGCATTTTTGAAAGTGAAAGGGAAAGCCTTTAACAGCTGCACCATAGCCTGGGTAACATAGTGAGACCTCTTCTCTACGGAACATCAGAAAATTAGCTAGACATGGTGGCATGTGCCTGTCGTCTCAGCTACTAGGGAGGCTGAGGCAGAAGGATCTCCTGAGTCCAGGAGGTCGAGGCTGTGGGGAGCTAATTATTGTGCCACGGCACTCCAGCCTGGGCAACAGAGTGAGACTCCTCAACTCAAAAAAAAAAAGATGCACCAGGGACAACAGACATACATGGGGACCATCCTAAGAAAACTTGAGAGAAAGATAATAGAAAGTGACAATGATAAAAGCATAGATTCTCCTGGTGTATTTAGAGGAATGATTTTTAAGATTTATTTATGTATATATGTTTCTATAACCTCAAAAAAATAAGCAATCAAATTGTTTAGCTCATTGTGTCGATGCAATCGAGCTGAATCATCTGCAGACTCTCAGTTCGTCCCTTTGTAACAGAGATCTTGCAGGTCTATTGCTTGCATCAACACACTTCAATGCAAGGATCCCAGCGGGACTACCCAGAAATCGAACTCACAATCTTGCTTTCATCAGCTTTGTTTGTAACCAGTTTTAGATTCTGGAGGACTCTATCAGTGGGTCATATGCTAGACTACAAGATCAAAGTAAACACGCAAAAGGTTCTGAGCTTTTCTGTAAATCCCCGATTCTAGTCCTGTCTTTATCAGTAACTAACTGTGATTTTTGGCAAGTCACGTAACCTCTCTGTGTTTTGGTTTCCTTATCTCTAAAATGGGAGTAATACTATCTGATGTGCAGACCTCAAAGCTTTGTTGGGAGGATACAGTGAGGTGATGCATGGGGAAGCCTTCTGGAAAGTGCTACATGTACATGAAGTGTTATCATCGTAGGCGAGAAGGGAGGTATGAGCAGTAAGGGGAAAACAGGGCTTTCAACTCTAGCTGGCCTTGCAGATTAGGCTTGTGCAAACAAGTGGTGAAAATAAAGCCAGGGAGAGGCATTCTCCTCTCTTTATGAATAGGAACGGGGAGACTGAGAAAAGTGAGGGCAGGAAATGTAGCCAGTAAGACTCAGGGAAGACAGGGTGGGAGAGCATATGTAAGTTAACGCATGTTTGCCTTAGAGTTTGGCAAGACCGCATCCGAAATGAACATGTTGGAAAAGTACCCATGTTAGACCTGCGTTCCCAGGCTGTGGGGGTATAGAAAGTAACTCCAAATTGAGGTGGTTGGTTTTGTTTTGCAATCCAGTAGGAATCAGAACATCGTACCTACCTTTCTTGTTGACATTTTGTCAAGATTAAACAAAAGCCTCTATGCCAAAATTGCTTTTCATGAACTATAAATTATAGCTAAAATAGTAACATTATGTGGTGGGTCTATTGGTATTAGCCATTATTTGAGTAAGTCATGCTTATTTTTTCTTCAAAATGATTACTGTATAATTTTTAAAAAATTATTCAGTTGTATATGCTTATATGGATTCAGATATACCAAAAAGCATAGCGAAGGAAATAAAAATCAAACATAATCCTGTTACCAAGAGATAAGAATTGACAATATTTTAGTAAACAATCTTCCAGATTTTTTTGTGTTTGTGTATAATTTTTAAAAATCATAATGAAACCTTTAATTTTCCACTCATTTTTTAATTTGCCCACAGTTATTTGTCTTGGTAGATAGAATATTGATCTTTTTCATGTAGTTTATGCTTTCCTGGAGGGAATTCAAACAAATAAACAGACGATTGTTACCTAAAACGAAGCATGCTGTAACAGGGAAGCAATGAGTGCTTTGGAGCTCTCAAGAAGAGCATCTCTCCCAGGATTAGGGAGTCAGGAGAGGCTTCTTAGAGGAAGGGATATTTAAGTTGAGACCTGAAAGGTGACTAGAGGTAGCCAGACTGTAGTGGGTGTTGCAGTATGCCACCCAGATGCCTCTTCACGGACTGAGCTACATATTCCCCAGGGGCCAGCAGCATTGCCTTTGATGGTTCTCAGGTGACGTCCTCTCTAGAAATTGCCCTCTGCCTGAAGGAAGCTGCCTAGCTCCAGGTTATCTCATTAAGGGGCAGGCAGGGAAAAGGGGCCACCTTTTTGCCTCAATTAGGACAATTATAAAGGGCATCCTAGTTCCAGAACTTCTCGTAGGTTCAGCTGAGACTGCTCCTCCGTGGCCGTGCAACTTTTCCCTCTGCCCAATCTTCCACCCTCTTCTTCACTCGTGTCATTCTCAAGAGCACTGCCCAACAAAAACCCTGCACATAAATAAGCCCTCCCCTCACTGTAGGCAAAGGGTGGTCCCCGGGTTCGGTGGCTCAGCCTGTAATCCCACGCCTTGGGAGGCTGAGGTGAGTGGATTGCCTGAGCCCGTGGGTTCGAGGCCCGCCTGGGCAACTTGGTGAGACCTCATCTCTACAATAAAACAAAAAATTAGCCGGGCGTGGTAGCGTGTGCCTGTAGTTCCAGCTACTCGGAAGGCTGAGGCGGAAGGATCGCCGGAGCCCAGCAGGTCGAGGCTGCGGGGGCCGGGAGCGGCCACTGCACTCCAGTCTGTGCGACAGAGTGAGACTCCAACTCAAAAACAAAAAAAAAGGGTGGTCATTATGGAGCAGGATACAGGGAGGCTGTTTCTAAGAGATGGATTGATATGTTCAAGGGCCTACAGGTGATGGAGAAAAGAAAGGGTTTTTATAATGCACAGAATGTGTGAGTGAAGCTTGTAGAGAGAGACATGATTCCAGGAGAGTCAAGCTCTTGTCATCTTTGTCAAAGATGGGGAGATCAGATTCTATCACAGGCTTGCTCAACCTGTGGCCCAGGACAGCTCGTCATGTGGCCCCACACCATCTTTTAACATCATGTGTTTATTTTCTTCATGACCCCATGCATAGCTCCATTTTTGATGTTCACAATCACGCCTTACTCATGACATCACCTTTTGGTGGCACACATATTTGTGAGTAGCTGTTTTCAATGACAAAGTATATAAAGAGCAAAATTCAAACAAACATTCCTGATGAACACCTTGAGAAGTCACTGAGAATTACAGTCGTTTCCACTGAATCAGACATCGATAGATTAGTTTTATAAAAACGAGGTCAAATTCCCACTAGTTTTATGTTGTTCGCATTTTTCTAAACTTTATAATAAAAAATATAAAAAAAAGAAGTCTTACATACAAATACGAACTATATTATATAATTTATGTGCAGTCCAAGACATTCCTCTTTTTTTTTTTTTTTTTTTTTGAGTTGGAGTCTCACTCTGTCACCCAAACTGGAGTAAAGTGGCCGCTCCCGGTCACTGCAGCCTCGACCTGCTGGGCTCCAGGGATCATTCTGCCTCAGCCTTCCAAGTAGCTGGAGCTACAGGCGCGTTACCACGCCCAGCTCATTTTTGATTTATTGTAGAGATGAGGTCTTGCTAAGTTTCCCAGGCGGGTCTCGAATCCGTGGGCTCAGGCGATCCACTCACCTCAGCCTCCCAAAGCGCTGGGATTACAGGCTGAGCCACCGAGCGGAGCCGGCTGACAATTCCTCTTAACGCTATGCGGCCCAGGGAAGATAAGAGGTTGGCTTCCCCAGCTCTATCATAAGGCCAAGGGGAAACTCTTGGAGGTCGCACAACATGGGCGAGACATGATCTGGTTTGTGTTTTGGAAGGGTCATTTAGGCTGCTGTTGCAGTGTACCACCCAGACACTTCTTGAAGGACTGGGGCACTTATTCCCCAAATGGCAGTAGCGTGGCCTATGATGACTCTCAGCTGACGTTCTCTCTAGAAGTTACCCTCTGCTAAAGAAGCTGCCTTGCTCAAGGTGATCTTATCTCTAGGGGCAGGTAGGGTAAAAGGGCCACCACTAATGAAAAGTCATGTTATTATGATCATTGTATTTTTTTTTCTGAGTTGAAGTCTCACTCTGTCACCCAGGTTGGAGGGCGGTGGCCGCTCCCGGCCATCGCAGCCTCGACCTGCTGGGCTCCGGCGATCCTTCCGCCTCAGCCTTCCAAGTAGGTGGAACTCCAGGCAGGCGCTACCACGCCCGCCTATTTTTTTATTCTATTGTAGAGATGAGGTCTCGCCAAGTTGCCCAGGCAGGTCTTGAACCCGCATGCTCAGGGAATCCTCTCACCTCGGCCTCCCAAAGCCCTGGGATTACAGGCTGAGCCACCGAGCCCAGCCGATCATTGTATTTTTTATCAGAATATTGGAGTGATTCATGACTCCTGCATGCCACACCTTTACTAAGTGAGTGACAAACGGTATGCTCCCCCCAGACAAGTCATGTAACAAACACCAATATCATAGCAGGACTGTGGGAACTTTAAGACTCTAAAGGGATTCAATCACAGTGCTTCTGTGTTTTTAAAAAACGGAGTTACATTGTTTTAATTATTTGATGAGCACCAGCGCATGCATGCCATGCCAGCAAGCACTATGCTTTTGCTGTGAGGGATTGAAAGCAAAAGCCCTGAGAGGGAGGCCGTGCCTGTCTCAATCATTGTTCTACCACTATAGGGCCTGACAAATAATGAGTGCTCCATATATGAATAAAGGAAGGAAGGGTCTCAGGAACACAGGCAAATTACTTTATCCTCAAGAATGTAAAATGGGGAGAGTAGTAGCTTCTACCTCTCCAGGTTGTTGTGAGAGGTAAATAAGATACATAGGTAAATAGTAAAAATCATATTTGCTCAAATAAAGACTAAACTCCTAGGGTCTCACTCTGTTGCCCAGACTGGAGTACAGTGGCACAATCACAGCTCACCACAGCCTCAACTTCCTGGGCTCAGGCGATCCTTCCTTCTCAGTCTCTCAAGTAGCTGGGACGACAGGCATGAGCCACCATGCTCAGCTAATTTATTTATTTATTTTTGTAGAGACAAGGTCTTGCTATGTTGCCCAGGTTGGTCTTAAACTCCTAGGCTCAAGCAATCCTTCTGCCTCAGCCTCCCAAAGTGCTGGGATTATAGGTGTGAGCCATCACACCAGCCTGATATCTATTTCTCTCGTTTTTTCTTGACCTTGTAATATCACTTCAAAAGAAAACGGTGATTTGAAAAGCAGGTTAAAAGATTCATTCACTTATCAATTTGTCCAACAAATAGTTTTTGGGGACTTCAAAAGTACCCAATATGGGTTATAACAGTGGCAAAAAGAACAGACCCAATCCTTGTTCTCATGGTGCTCATAGTCTAGAGGGGAGTTATTAAGGGAAACAAAGAAAATCTCATGAATTATAATAACCTACACAGTCTGCCATCAGTGAGAATAATAAAAGCTAATTTTGATATGAGAATCTGGTGATGCCTCTCAAAGAAGTGATCCTTGATTTGGGAATTAAGAATAGGAGTTTCTCGGGAGGCCAAGGTGAGCAGATTGCCTGAACCTGCGGTTTGAGAACAGCACGGGCAACTTGGCGAGACATCATCTCTACAATAAATCAAAAAATTAGCCGGGCGTGGTAGCGCACGCCTGTAGTTCCGACTGCCTGGAAGGCTGAGGTGGAAGGATTGCCTGAGCCCAGCAGGTTGAGACTGTGGTGGCTGTGAGCATGCCACTGCACTCCAGCCTGCATGACTGATTGAGACTCCAACTCAAAAAAAAGAAAAAAAAAAATTGCCAAGCATTATGGCGCACGCCCGTAGTTCCAGCTACTTGGAAGGCTGAGGCGGAAGGATCACCTGAGCCCAGCAGGTCGAGGCTGCAGTGGCTGTGAGCATGCCACTGCACTCCAGCCTGGGTGACAGAGTGAGACTCCAACCTCAAAAAAAAAAAAAAAAAAAAAGAATAGGAGTTTCATTAAGAGTGGGGGTGACACATTCCAGGCAGGACAACGCTGTGCATAGACCCTGAGATAGGAAAGAGCTTAGAAGGAAGGAGAAAAAGCCAATGTGTCATTGTCGCAGGAAACGAAGCTGGAAAGGAGGCAGGATCTCTCCAGACCTTGGTTGCCACCTGGTCTTCCTTTATGGAGGGTAAGGGGTGCACGAACTGCCGAAAATCTGACTGATCTCTTTCAGAGTTGAGTCCTTGATGCCTATGAAATGAGAGGAGAGGTAAACTGTGGTCTGAATAGTCACGGCTGAACCTTAGGGAAAGCTGACTGTTTTTTCCCCCCATGATAAATGAAAACACATATAGCAAGATGCTTAGCTGTTTGTTGAGGGAACTAATGCATTTGCAGAAATACACTGCATATATTACTACCTTCATTTCTGCCCCTAAACAAGTATAACTTTTTTTTTGTCCTCCCCCTCCCTACAGCCTTTTTATTTTGCATTTGGCTCTGGCAGAAAGTCAGTAGGAATAGGTGACAATTTAGAATCGAGATGCCGCAGCGGTTTCCCAGGAGACGCAGGAGAATGTTGAGTGTCAGAAGTGTTCGGGAAGTGGCTTGCGAACTGGATTTGTCCAGAGAGGCCTCCAGTTCCCTCTTGGTGATTAGAACAACCTGCCTTCTGGAATTCAGAATTTAAACAGTGAGATTGCCAGTGCTATCTCCCAGGATGGTGAAGGCTTAATTAGCATTTGAAAACGCTTTGAGATCTCTGGATAGAAGTGTTCTGGAAACATGAAGTGTTATTATCTTTGGAGTGATATAGGTCATATGAGACAGGAAGTGGCTTTGAAGAAAAGGAAAACCTTTCATCAGGCAAACTCCTTGGGGCGGTTTGAGCCTATTTTGAGTGACTCAACATGCCCGTGTCCTCTCTCCCTAGACCATGAATGAAAGGAATAACTTGTCCTACAGTTGAGCAACTGCCACCATCATTAACTGAAACATTTAGTGAGCTTGTACGTTAAACACTACAAATTACACAGAATCCTAAAGCATTTAGCACAGTTGTTCCTTAATAAGCACTGAATAAATATTAGCTGCTACTATTAGTTATTGTTCTTGTAAATATAGTTTAAGATGTCTGGACATGTTTTCTCTGAACTTAATGTCTTTTAACCAAATAATTCAATACCTTCAGTGATAAACTAACCCTCATTTCATTTTCAAGACTTGGAAAGGAGTAAGATAAATGCAAACCTTTACCGCGGAGAGCCCAATGTGAGAGCTGCAGATAAGGCTTGGTTAGTGTCTGGAACCCTTCCCAGCGGGTTGAGGACTTAGTCTTTCCCTTTCTCCGCAAGAAGGACCCAGAGTAGAAATTAGGCTTCCTAACTTGAGTACCCTGATGGCTCCCCAGGGTCTCCAGTAGACAGGATTTCAAAGAGGACACTTTAAAGTAGTTCCAATTTATTTGAGAGCTGAAGTGCAGAAAGCTTTCATCCTATTCCTTCTATTAACGTATATGTCCTCATAATACTTCCTGGACATGTAGAAGACAGGGCAGAGGTGGGGAGTTGGGGAACAAGAATAGGGTTCATCTGAGAAAAGTATATTTTTGAAGAATATATATGTCAAATCAAACCTGCCACGTCTATCGGTGAAATTAAGTTTGCAGCTAGATGAGTGGAGGGCTTTTAAAAAAAATACACTCTTGCCTCAAACACACACACACACACACACACACACACACACACACACACACACACAGCCACATAAATGTAAACACATTTTAAGAAAGGAAAAAACTGTATGAAAATGGTAGTACTCAATATATACCAAAAACAAAAAAGATGAACACAAGTCACATTTGCCTTCTCAATTACAAGGGGTGCTCAAAGTGGTTACCATCGGCATCCAGACACTTCTGATGACCTAACAGTAATACACAGATAACATCTCTTAAAACGTGTATACGTTTCGGGGCACCCCTGGGATCTTTTTACAAAGAAATAATGCTTTGGAACATAGCACGGAAGGAAGAGAGAAACAGGGAAAGAATGCAGGCAAGTCTATAAACATCAGGCGACCGGAACCGGGGCGGAAGAGAGGGTGGTTGAGTCAGGATGGGAAGACTGGAGGCCCAGAGCTGGCTGGGATAGCGAGACCAGGGCATGCTGGGAAGGCAGGTGGTGGAACATGCCAGGATGGGGAGGCTGCAGGGGCATGCTGAGAAGGTTTCCAGGACTGTTTATCCAGCTCCTGTGGGTAGGGAGGCCCTGAAGGGGCAGGCACACAGTCCCCTGAGGTCAAGCACCTAGCCGACCTAATTAAAAGCTCATTACACCAGCCCATCCCCATTAACAGGCTGACCCACGTGCAAATCCATCAGCACTGGAGTCTTCTCGGTTTCCCAAACCGGGAAACCCAGCTGCAGCCCTGGGCCTGGAAACTCCGGCCAATTCATTAAGATGCCCTCCCCGCCTGTGGCCATCAGGCATAGTTTCTTTCTGGATTATTCCACATTCCAGTAAATTAGCCCTTTATCCGCCCTGAAACATTTTAAAAAGAAAGCTCTCTGGTCATCACATGGGTAAAATAACAAGGGATAAAAGAACGTGTACTTCATCTAATCAGAAACAAATAACTCTAAATCGCTCTTGAAAATGCAGCCTTCCCTGTCCTGGAGCCCTTTCATTTCTTTTATGCTGGTGGGATTTTGAAATCCCCTTCCTAGGGTCAGAGAGGTCCTACTCTTCTTGTTTTTTATATAGTTGTTGCCGACCTTGACAGACGATCTCAAAACTTGTTAAGTATAAAATTGGTAAATGATACTATTGTTTGGGAGGTGAGGTGGGAGCAAGGGGTTTATTTAGCCAAAAAAAAAAAAAAAAAAAAAGGAAACCGCACCCTAACCAGGCTCAAATGAACTGAAATGGATCAAAGTAAACAGAGACCTCTAAAAGCTTTTGTAAGTTAAAAGTGGCTATCTGTTGCAGGTTTTGCCTCATTAACTGCTGATTGAAGCTCTGCTTGGCCCTCTGGGATGCCTAACCCCCGGGGCCTATCACCAGAGGAACCCGGTTCGGAGCGCTTGCCTTTCTTTCCCTGTGCTGCTTTACGCAGCTCTTTGACCTCAATCTTCCCACGAATGTTTATCCTTCCTACCAGGCAAAGGGAGTAAAGGTTTGTCCTTGAGACTCTTGCTGGGAATCTCACTTCTAGCCAATGAGGAATTCCCGTAAGAGCTGAAAGAAAGGCGTAGTGGTGGTATCTCTTCAGATTGACGCTCTGAAAGGTGAGCACACAGTTTTGAGTTTTGGTGCTGTCAAGAAGCCTCCAGGCGCAGTGGCTCATGCCTGTCATCCCAGCACTTTGGGAGGCAGAGGTGAGAGGATTACCTGAGCCCAGGGGTTCGAGATCAGTCCGGGCAACTTGGCTGCACCTCGACTCTACAGTAAATAAAAAAACTAACTGGGCGTGCTGGTGCGCGCCTGTAGTTCCAGCTACTTGGAAGGCTGAGGTGGAAGGATCATATGAGCCTAGCAGGTCGAGGCTGTGGAGGCCATGAGCATGCCACTGCCCTCCAACCTGGGCGAAAGAAAGAGGCTCTCTAAAAAAAAAAAAAAAGCAAAAAACAAACAAACAAAAACTTCCATACAAGAATATGTAGGGAGAAGAGGCTACAGTTTGTTTTCCCTTGGGTGTCAGCCTCATTTCCATATGTGAATGGTGAATGTCGAAGGGTGACGATTTGGCCATATGCTTTAAGATGTGGTTATCTCTTGGCCCTGGTGGTCCCGGCCTGCCACCAGGCCATTCCGCTGGGACAGGGAGCTGAAACTGAGAGGCTGCCTAGGGGAGGCAGGGGATGGCAGTGGGGGAGGGCTGGGGGAAGAGGGAGGGAGGAGCAGGGCTCTTTGAGTAGGACCAGATAGGTCTCTGTGTAGAGTAATATTACAGCTCTTTCTCTCATAAACAAGCTGCATGCCTGCTTCTAAAGACCCATCTGGCATAGCTTTGAGAATGGCAATAATTACAAGCTGATGACGGACAAGGAAAAAAGCCCCGCTGAGCTAACTCATAAGGAAGTACAGGCCAGGACTGCAGGGAAATTACAGGCTGAAAACCTTTCTAGTTGAGGCCTTTTGGTGTTCTTAATCACAGACTTTAAATGTTGTAATAAACACTGTTGCATTTTATTGACCAACTCCCATGACAGGCAAATCTTTTTCATTTTATTTTATTTTTACCATTTGCTCTTTGGAAAGCTGGCTTGGCAGTATCTGCCTGGGCCATGCCAATGGGTCTTTAGCTTTTCTGCTCAGAGGAAAATTAGAAAAACAGGGATGACTTTTTATTTAGTTCCTAGAAATGTGCAAAATTTTGTCTTAAATTGTTCTCTGCAGTCTATGGTTCAGACAGACTCCCAGGCTCTGTAGCTCTGTGAGATAATGGTCTGATTGTTTCAATCAAGAAGATTGAAGAGGAAAAAAAAAAATAAGTTGGGAAGAATAGTCTATTGGCTCTGTATCATCAAACAGTGCTTATGGTATAGGAACAAGGAAAAGTCCAAGTTGAATACTGCACTGTTAACCTATTGAAATGTTGGGTTCTGGCCTCATTTTAGAGATGGTCACTATTTCAAGGATGGACTTGATATTGGAAACATGATCCTTTTAAAAGTTTGGAGCCTTATATTTTATAATATGCTTAAGCTATTTTGTCTTCTCAAGCATTTTAGACTATGCAATGGAGCAAATACTTTTAGGAAATCTTCCTAGAAAGAGGAACACGGAAACACTGGAAAAGGAACTTACTCCTCTGAAACATTATTAACCTCAAAATCCATAGCTTAAGTGTCATAGCAAAAATAGTCTTGAATGTAACATACTACCAGTTGTCATAAGCATTTGATACCATAATGCAGAATTTATCTAATTCAATGTGTTATCAGTTTCCATGAAAAGAATTTGACATTCGTTCATATATTTTAAAATCAGAGGTTAGAAATGATGAAAAATCACATGAATCAGGATTTTCCTTGATGCAGTTAACTTATACAAGAGGATCCTTGTTCAAAATATACCTTTTTGGATTTTAAATCAGAGCACGTTAAGTTCATTATTTTTTAAGCACTAGATACTGCTTTTGAAACTTATATTCAAGTCTTCTCTTCTTTGCCACCATTTCTCATTCATATTCCTCAAACACTTGTATTTTATTCTTTGTGTTTTCTATCCCAGATGGATTATTTAGTTCTGTCCTTTGCATTTGATTACTTGTTCAAGCACATAAAGTTTTGGGGTCTATGAAGTTAAAGCAATGAAATGGTTCCGTGGTGGAAATTTACCAACATAAACTCAGTCTCTTATCCTTTCATAAGCATTGCTTTACCTGAAGCTCTCTTGTCAATGAGAAATGATGTCTTTATATCTGTCTCTTTTCCTATACAGGCTATAATTGTTCCTAACAAAAGAAGCATGAATTGGTGAAAACTATATATTAAATGCAAGACTATTTGTCTAGTTTTCATTAGGTTGCTGATTGAAAAGCCTCAATTCCTCCCTTTTCCCAAGGTACTCAGATATCCACGAAGTCCTCCTCGCTCACACTATCACATCTCTCACTGGGTGCAGTCCAGCTTTAAAGAATTCAACACTTCCCGGTCCTTAGAGGACTGTCAGCAATGACAGCAACCAGGGACGCTGACATGACTTATTGTTTACAAAGGATGAGCACAACAAGGCCTTTCGGATGGCATGGTAAGCCCTGTGCACTATTCTCTCCCTGTTTCTGGCCTCTCTGGACCAGCTGGCTTTGCGTGGCCAGTTAAAGATGCAACTATCAAAAGTTCATCTAAACACCAACAAGTCAGCAAACACAACAGCAGCGATAAAATAAGGCTGCTCAAGCTGCCTTTGTAAACAGTGGAAACAGAAAGGGAAACGTGAATATCTCAGTCCCTGGATCCTTATACACGTTTCATTATTAAATGTACTTACAATTTGATGAAAAAAATCTTAGAATAACATTAAGATAAATTCATAGGTTATTATTATGGTCTTGACTATTTGTTCTTTTTCTCACTTTAGCATCCTTCACTTCTCCAGACATCCCAGGCAATGTTGTAATTAACTGAAGTTCAAGGTTTTTTGTTTTCTTTTAGGAATTCTAAACATACAGTTTTCTATTTAGAGCATCCAGGAATGTCTTGGACATTATTGTGCAAAGGCACATGCTTTTTCTCGTTCTTATTTTATGAAGAGGAAATTTCTTTTCAGGAAGGGGACTCTGGGAAGTTGAAACTCCTTTCCCCTTTCCTCTGGCTGCCTCTCAGTATTGAACACATGGAAAAAGAAAGGAATGTTTCATGTGTTTAGGTTGTACTTGTATCAGCACTTTTGTTAAATGATATATGTCATAACTCTACCAGCTGCATGGGGTTTAGGGGTATTGTCTTCCTCAAATTCTCTGTAACTGATTGGGACAATGCTGTTTATCTTCTAAAGGTGTCAGACTGTTTCTCAAAATGAACTCTTCCAAGATACATGGACAAAAGGCTTTTACAGTAGGCCCCTCCCCCTTGCTCTTTCTTTCTTGCAAATTGCTGAAAATAATGTCTGCCACAGTCAGGAAATTAACTTTCTTAGTTTTAGCAACCTGAAGGGCACATCAATTTAAAAAACTGTAGCTTGCTGTTAACAGTTACAGAAAAGGGTTTCATCTTGAATATGAGGCAGAAGCTTCCTGGGAATGGGTCTCTGCTGACGATCTGCTCCACTCCTTCCGAACAGCTCTCATGAGACGTATGCTGATTTTTACCAAAGTGCCTGTAGAATTAGCTCCACTCATAAATCACTGTTTCCTAGCTCTTGAGTCTCAGATATCTAGTAAAAGCAGCTGTTCCCTTTTTACAGATGGTGAAACTGAGGCTCTGGAATTCACCCAGCTCTGCGGAATACACAGTGGGTGGTTTTATGAACTCAGGACTGTGTGCTTCCAGGTAAGTTTTCAATGTTGCCACTCTCTCCTGTGTCAAATCCAAAGGTGGAGTTCTGACTGGGGCACCTGGGACAAAGGGGCTATTGAGACTCTGCCAGTAAGAAGCAGTGGCATGCAAAATAGCATGCTCACCACCGCTTTCCAGCGATAGGGCCATCTGAAAACACTCTAAATGAGTTGAGCTATGTGGCTAGGCACTGATGCGAGGGAAGAGTGTTCGTTCACTCCAGGGCATTGTCGGAGCCTGTGGAATTAGCTCATATTAATGGTAGACAGAGGTAGAGTGGCTGCCTCTCTCTACCTCTCTGATATGTGGGAGGCGATTTCCATCCTCCTAGACAAGTTAAATGCATCTTGTGATTTTACAGGCCACTTAACTCTTACTGAAATACTTATATTTGGTGTTACTTATAGATGTGGCACAAATACAGTCCCTTCCATCCATAGAGGTGAACCTGTTCAGAAAATTATCCAAGGAATTCACTGGACCATTATTTTAGGAACAATCATTCAGCAATACCAGATACAGAGTTGACAAAAATTTCTGCTCATATGGGGTGCACGCTGTGACATCTCCACATGCAGATGGAATCCGCTGGTGTTACTTCTAGCAAAATAACCCTGTTACTGGTAATCACCACACAGATGACTTTGTGGTCAAAAAGGGCTCAGGAAACAATATGCCCCATCGGGGATGTAATTTTGTGCCTCTACCCTGCTTCTTCTCAAACCCAGTTATACCAGCTTCTTATCATTTCTTCTCTGGTCTGACTGTGGCATTCAGACATTTGTTCAGCTCCAGTTTTATTTGTTGGTGTGTTTTTGTTTGATTTGGGCCTGAGCTTTGCGGGAAGGTGGAGAGTCATTGTGTAGTTTGAGCTCCTTCTGCTCATCCTCACTCATCTTGAATCCACGTGTCATTTTCATAACTGGGTTTCTTTCTCAAGTGAATGCACTGGACTGCCTGCCTAGCTTTTGCACAATTCAGGCTTCCCATCTGCAAAGAAATGAGACCCTGAGATCTGCGAACATACAAAAAGAAGAGAGAAGCAGTTTTTAAAATGTCTTCCTGCACATAGGCCTGCTGTATAATAAACCAGAACAGTGCAAGAACTAAGATGTTGTCAGAATGCCCAAGTGTCTCTGCCCTTTGATTACGTTCAGGGCGATGAGGTCATGACTTACTGTTTAGCTTATATGGTGCAATGAAGAGATTCATTTCTTAATGTGATTCATCTCAGGAAGGGTTGACTCAGAGAAGTTTTAGGGGAGAGGCGAGACTGGTATGAAGAGATGTTGGAAAATTATGATTTTCTTCCAGAAGTTTGAGTTCATTTTTTTACTTCAGGTGAGAATGAGGGCAACTACAATGAGTCTGTTTCAGGTTTCAGAGTAACAGGGAATTTGATTATGTAATGCTAATATAACTAAGGAGATGGTTTTGGTTTTTGGCTTTTTCCCCCCTTTGGAATTATAGCAAAAAATGTGAACTAAATATTTGTTCTGTGAAGACATCATTAGACCTCTGTGTGTAGACAAGTATAAATGCAACAGTATCTCAGATATTTAATAATTTTTATTTATATAACTATATGGTATATAAAATCTTTATATTTTATAGCACAGATAATTTTTAATTGTGATGTTTATCTGTCAATCCCCGACTGAGTTCTTTCAAATATACTAATACCTAGATGAGATAAAAGCTCAAGCTCACCGACCTGGAAAAATGGAGGCCACTGAATAAAAAATCAGATTGTAAAATAACATTTACAGGATGATTTTATTTTGGCAGAAGAAAAAAACATATATATAATAAGTTGTTAGTTGTGGTAATCTCTGGGTTGTGGTGATGTGAAGTTTCTATTTGTATTTTTATTTTCCGATATTTAAGATGTGCATGTGTTGCTTCTGTAATAATAAACACATAAAACATCCCCCTGAGATAATGTTAAAATATAAAATCTAGGCAGGCAGTCCAGTGCATCTATAGAAATATATACCATTTAACTCCTTACTGCTGAAAAAGAGGTGGCTTTTCCATTTGGTTAGGGTGGCAGTTCTCAATTACAGTCAAACCCTTCACAGATATGTGCTAACACAAAACTGTTGAGAAGCAATGGGTCAGACCATCTCTGTTCTTTTACAAAAGATGCATTCATGGGCCTCAATTTGGGCAGCATGTGCTCAAGTCCTTTCCTTTCTTTCAGGGCTTTCTTGATTATGATTCTCTGTTTGGTCTTTTTGTCCTGTTTTGTTTTTTTGAGTTGGAGTCTCATTCTGTTGCCCAGGCTGGAATGCATTGGCATGCTCATGGACACCGCAGCCTCAAGCTGCTGGGCTCAGGCAATCCTTCTGCCTCAGCCTTCCAAGTAGCTGGAACTACAGGAACGCACCTCTACGCCTGGCTCGGTTTTTGATTTATTGTAGAGACAAGGTCTCGCCAAGTTGCTCGGGTTGGTCTCGAACCCATGGGCTCAGAAAATCCTCTGGCTTCAGCTTTCCAAGAGCTGGGATTATAGGCGTGAGCCACCACACCCGGTTCAGTTTGGTCTTTAATCCATGGTCAATTTTTAGTAAAAATTCCCAATTTCTGTGCTGGTCAATTCCCTATTCTGTTTAAGGCATTATAGTAGGCACCCAGCACCATTTTTAGAGGGGTAGACTACTGTCTCTATCCTTTTAGAGGAGATGGAAAGTTCTACAGTAATGAATACAAATCAGATTGGGGCAAACATTGCAAAAAAGGGGTAAACAAAACGTTACCTGTGCCCTAAGGAGAGGGCAGTTTATTTTGCCTTGGAGTCCAGTAAGGCTTCCTAGGGATGGAGACATTTGAATGAATCTTTAAAGGAGAAGCAAGATTTTGAACAGAGGAAGGGACAGGAAAAGTGCAGTTCCAAAAGCGTGAAAGCCCATCATATAACCAAGGAAGGGACAAAGGTGTACTCAGATGAGGGCATCAGCTGGTGTGAGGTGTGTGAGGATAAACGGGCAGGTGAGTTTCAAAGTTCAGAATACTTCTAGTTCATGAGGGACCTTGTCCATTTGGACTTTATTTTAACAGAAGACAGAAAGCTAGGCGAAGTTCTTAGACTGAGGGTTCCTAACTACTCTGTGACTGTTAGGAACCTGAACGACGACTTGGAGTAGAGAGAAGGCTGGTGATGACAGGATTCACGGGCAGGCTCTTCCAGGGACGGGTGCAACACAGGCAGAAGCAAGGGAATAGCCAAGAGACCCTCTGAGGTGAGGACAGAGCGTGGTGGGAGTCACAGGGGCTTCACAGATGCCGTGGAAGTTCCTTCCCGCTTCAGGTGATTGGAGAGTGGAGAAACCGCCAACTGAGAGAAGGAACTTTAAGAGAAGGAGGTTTGAAGAAGACAATGTGTGTAAACAGACATTTTAAATATACTGTGATGATGCACATCATTTCTTTTTCTTTTTCTTTTTTTTTTAGGAACTAGCTTGACATAGTCATTGTTTTTTGATGCCATTATTAGAATTGTACCCTATTTTGCTTTACATTTAGGACCCTGACGCTTTCTGGCTTCTCAGAGGAGGAATACAAAAGGTCTGTTTTTTGCTGTTTCTGAATACATTCCTATTTTACCATAATCTCAAATGCCTGCAGGGAGTATCTTTTTAAAAAAATATGTATATATCTTATTGTAAAGATGTGGGGTACAATTCAAGATCAGGTATACAAGTGGTCATCATACAGTAAAGTTTGGGTCTCCCTTTGGTCCCCCTTTCGCCTGGCTTGAGATCAGATATGCTTATTGATGTTGTGTCTCCCCCGCCCAGGTGGTGTCCCGCTACTGCCAATCCCTTTCATAGAGTATTAAGGTAAGTGTTCAGGGTCCTCTCATGAGTGAGAACATGTAGTACTCAGTTCTTTGTTTCTGTGATAGATCACTGAGGATGATCGACTCCAAATCCATCCAAGTTGCTGCGAAGTCCATATGTTTGTCCTTCTTTATGGCTGTGTTATATTCCACCGTGAATCTATATCACTTTTTTTCTTAAATCCAGTCCACTTTCGATGGACAGCGTGGTTGGTTCCATGTATTTGCTATTGTGAATAGTGCTGCAATAAACATGCCGGGTATCTTTTTTGTAGAATGCTTTGAGTTCCTCTGGGTATATTCCCATTTGGAGGATTACCGGGTCATAGAGAAGGTCACTGTCTAGTTCTTTTAGAAATCACCACACTGTTTTCCATAGAGGCTGATCTAGTCTGCATTTCCACCAGCAGTGTAGAAGCGTTCCCGTTTCTCTGTGTCCTCGCCAGCATCTGTTGTTGTTTGTTTTATTAATGAGGGCCATTCTTACTGGGGTTAGGTGGTATCTCAGTGTGGTTTTGATTTGCATTTCTCTGATGATGAGTGAGGCTGAGCACTTTTTCATGTGTCTGTTGGTAGCCTGTATGTCTTCTTTTGAGAAGTGTCTATTCATGTCTTTTGCCCACTTTTAAATGGGGCTGTTTGTTTTTTTCCTTTTGGCGTGTTTGAGATCCTTGTAGATCCTGGATGTTAGGTCTTTGTCAAATATACAGATGACAAATATTTTTTTCCCACTCTATGGACTGTCTCCTTGCTGTCTTGATGGTTTCTTTTGCTCTGAGAGCAGTATCTTGAGCCTTATGCGGGGTAGGCTTTTTGACCTCAATCCCCTTCTCTGACTGTGCTCTTGAGGATGAGGTCATTTGAAATCTTTGCTGCTGCTTATGGGATTCTGAGTGAGACGGAACTGGCCTTTAGAAAGGTAGAATTGGAGCCAGAATAGATTCTTGGATCATGTATCTCCTGCCGGTGACGAAGCTGCCAGACCCCATCCCAGTGGATGGAAATGGACACCAGCCCCCGAGGAAGTGATGGCTGTACATGGGCGTCTGCTACCCCGTCGCTTCCTCTCCTCCATGAGGAAGGAAACCGTGGGCTTTCCTAGGAATGTTTCTTGTTCTTTTAACACAAGGGAACGAAGAGTCTTGGCCTTTGGAGTTTGGATAGTGAAGCTGGAGAGGTTTCCAGAGAGCAGACGGTTCCCATCTCTGAACTGTTGTTACTTTCTTCCTCCACCCCCTTTCCTGTGCTGTGCAAGTCATTCTGTCTCCAGACTTTCAGTATACAGTGTTAGAACGTCTCAATGGAGCGCTTGGAGCTCAAACTCCCACAAGTCTTCAAGGTAGGAGAAACCTCAATGGAAGGAAGGAATTGTGCCACTATGATTTCCTCCCACAAATGACATGTAATCTATATAAATATTCAGACTCTATTAGATTTGCTCACTGTAGATCCAGTGACAAGTCCTCTTGAAAACGTGTGAGGAGAAATGTTACCAAAATTCCAAATATCGACTTTTAATCTGATCACACCATGCTGATGTTTGTAGTATAAATCTGGTTTACAATGAGAAGTCTCCAAATCAAACACAAATCCGAAGCCGGAAATTCAGCTCTGAATCTCTGGAAAATAGTGTGTTGTGAGTAGATCCATCTAACTAGAGTGTGAACTTAAGGGACCGTATGCTTTATCTGAGCACTAACAATGTATTCAGGCCATTTGGGCTCCCATTTCTCACCCAAGAAAATTGAGAACACGATTTCTCCCTTTTAATTTTTTTCCTGCTACCTTGTGGCACAAAATCATTTCTCGTTTCAGTTCCGGCAGCAATGGCTAAGAGAAGATAAATCTTCAAAGGGGACACAAATAAATATAAAGAGCCTTTCCCACTGATGGTAGTCAAAAAGCATGTATTAAACAACTACGGCATACCCATCACACGGATGGGTGCTGTGTAGCACAGAAGGAAGAAACAAGCCCTGCAGGGGCTCACTGCAGACACTTGTCTGAATGAGGGAGAAGAGGTCTGGAGTCCAGGAAGGGAAGAACAGCGAATCTCATTGCTGGGCCCAGATCCTGAAGGCCCAAGTCAGGGAGAAATTGTCAGGAAAAACCACACGTTTGGCTCCCTCCCGTTTTAGAGACTTACTCTAAGATGGAGGTGGCCGGAGGGGAAGGATCGGAATGAGATGGCAAAGTGGCTTCTCTGCAGTAGGCTGGTTTCAGTTCTCCACAGGAATGCGTTTGAGGGCAGCAGTGCCAAGGGCCACTTATTTGTTTATTTTGAATGTTAGATTCTAAGCACTTGTGAAGGCAAAAGTCCTTCTCTTTTTGTCTTTTGTAACTCTCCACAGGCAGCAGGCCGTGCTGGGGTCCAGTCCTCTCCAGACACCTCCATGGACACGAGTATGTTGAGAGAGCTGAATCCTCAGTCACACACATTTTCCTTGTCAAGCCCTGCCGGTCCCACCCCACTGACACTGATAGTCCTGGGAGCCGATCCTGATGCCAGCCTGGATGTGAGTGTACTTTCTTGAAGGGCAGCCTGGGCTAAAACTTGACCTTTGGGAGGAGCTCTGGGAGGTGGGAAGGGGAGCCCAGGGCTGCTAGGGAGAGAGAGATTTCCTGGTTGTTGCTGTAGGGAGTCTGTTTACTTGCCTTCAAGGGTCACAGCCATCGGAATGGGCGTCCCTGGCTCTGCTCTTGGGTTTGGTTTCAGAGGCCTAGTCTTGTGGAATTCCCCTCTCTGTCAGCTCTCCCCTTACTGTCAGGCATGGACCTTTTATTCCGCAGTGTGGCTCCAAGCCTTCCTGGAGAAGACTGCAGCTTTCTTGAAGAACAGCCATGGACAGGCTGTTTTCAGTGGAGTTTACTGTTGTTGTATAAACCTTCATTTAAAATGGACTATAAAGTGTTTCTGAACCTGCCAAACACGCATTAAAATATTTTGCTCCATTTATGCCTATGTGTAACATTTGGTTTCTAAAGAGCTTTAATCAGTAATCTTCAAGTAGGAAGTTATTCATCTTTATTGCCAGTTGGTTCTCAGTGGTGGTCGTGGCAACAATCTTTTTATTGCTTCTGTGTTTAGTTGTTCTTTGACATGATAGAAGTCAGCTGCAGTTCAATGAGCTCACTATTTGTGCAACTTAATTGCTTGCTTCCTTCAATACATACTCAATTTTTCCTTTTATGAGCAGGGCTGTTGGAAAAATTAAGCTTAAGGATATAGCCATCCACTGTTAATTAACCTCCTTCCCAAACACATTAGTAAAATAGGTCAAATAACTGCTGAGTGCTAAGTGTACTGTTACTGAGGTTCTCCTCGACTGAGACGTGAATCCTATATTAAGTGAACAAATGTTGTAGCTTTGAGCATTTTCTGGAAGCTGTGATGACATATGAATAATGCTTTATAACAGCATTCCCTGCTGCACCATCCCCTCTAGGTTGAATATACTGTTCGACTTTGTCTGGCGCTACTATATAGTTTGTTTCATTACATCAACATGAGAAGAAATTTTAAAAAAAACCTCTTTGGGTTTTTTTTTTCTTTCTAGGTTATGCTTGTTTTTTTTTTTTTTTTAAACATAAACTCAGCTTTCCATTTCAATAGTAGCCACTGTTGTTATTTTGATTCACAATTCCTAGAATAATCTGGATATTGTGAGTATATATAAACACTTGTGATGAGTATAAAAATATGCTCAGTGAGGGAACTGATCTATCAAAATAGATTTATATAGAGCTCTTATAATTCCTCTCCATGTCAGAGTTATATTCAGATGGAAAATCACTTTAATTGCAGTGGTGAGGGACTGATTGGAGCTTTGCCAACTTGACAGAAAATATTTTGAGGTTTATAGACTTAAAAAAAAAGATGTGACAGTTTCTGAATTTATAGAAGTCAGGAAAACGTCAGAGTCCGGTTTGTACTTTTAGAAAGGGTAACACAGATGCAAAGAAAATGTAAAAGGGAGAAGGTGCCAGACAGAACTAAAGGTGAACATTCATGATCTCTGTCCTCGATTTGCAGTTCCATGTTTAACCTTTAATTGGAGATGGGGAGGGGGTGAGGGGGAAAAGAAAAACCAGCCAACAACCCCCCCAATAAATGCTAAACTTATAAACACAGAAAATTCTTTTCTTCAAAATTATCATTCAACTCTAACTTAAATCTTGCAAATAGACAGATAATTTACATTTCTACATTTCTAAAGTTGTCTGTCTGAATGAAATCACTACCATGTAATGGTTGGTCTAAGACTCTTCCAGGTCCCCACGATTTTGTGCCTTCTGGCTTGGGCATATTTTCCGCTTTGCACTTACTGTTATTGAGAAGCTTGCAGTACCTTTTCTCCGTTGTCACTTCAGAATATCCGTCACACAGAATTGATGTTGAAAAGGTGACCTTTGTGCCTCCCAGTTGGCCTACCTGCTAAAGAAGGTTGACGGCCCTTTGCCAGTCTAGACGCCAGGGGATTGTTCAACTCTTAGCTAATGCCTGTCAGCAGCCTCAAGGCAAAAATGTCTTCACTGGGCCTTGCCTTGTCTCCAGATGAAGCTTGCAGGGATGGCCTCATTCACACTCCTTGGTCGTGAGCTCTGAATGTTATCCTCTCTCGTCTTTGGCCTGGCTAAGTCCTGAGATGCCAATCGTTGAATCATTTGAAGGGTTAAGTATGGCAGGAGGGTCATGCATTCACACTTGCCATGGATGCTCTGGGAGGATGGTCTGGAGCTGTCCTTCCCAGGGCTGACCCTCAGACCCTGGGTGGGGGTGGGATGCAGGGAGAAATGATGACTTTTGGTCAAGAAAGAGCTGCTGTGGATCAAAGTCAGAGGGCCGAGTTAAAGCTTTATTCCTATCCAACCAATTATGATGGCTAATTTCCTCTCTCTTGAAAGTTGAAGATAGTGGTCCAGGAAAGAAAAAATATGGAAGTCTAGGATTGACGAAAACACACAATTTTGGAAACTTTCCAAGGCATTGCTAGTCTTTTTATTTTTATTTTTTCGGTCTTGCTAGTCTTTTTATTTTTATTTTTATCTCACACAGAGCCCTATTGCCAACCTCCAAGAAGCGCATTTGCAAATGTTAGGGTTAACCTGTTTCAGGTTGCCTTTAAAACAGTCAGACTTTTGCCTCAAGAGAATATACTGGGCCCTGTTGACCCTCCATGAATTGGCATCTTGCACATCCCATGGGTTGTCTATGGTTTAGAAAGGGTATGTCCCTGTGGCTTTTCTGGCAGTCATTGATAGACTTGAATTCAACAAACCCTGGAAAGCCTACCCTGGAGCTGCGAGCATGCTTCCTCTAACCAGCAGGTGGCACTGTGGATACTACAGTGGTGAAGACCCTGGGTACCGGAGGCAAGGATGACGGGAGAAGGGGTGATGCGTGAGCAGAGCTAGAGATCCTTGGGGGGTGAGCAGGCCATCTCAGATAGCTGTAAACCCGCCTCCAACTGTGGACAACTGCCATGGGTTTGCCTCACTAGAATATTTTCTCTGACTTTTAAAGTCTTCTTTCCAGCTGCATCAATTGATAACTGTTTAAATTCTACTTATATTATGTTGCCCAAAAACAAACTCGAAGGGAAGACTTTCAGGGAATTTTAGAAGTCAACATTTACTCATATCTTCAAACAGCAGTGTGTAAAATAGGAACTCAAGCCTGGTGTATGTAAAATATAAAGGTAATTTCATGCTTATAGAATATTACCCTCTTGGGAAACAGGAAATTTGATTTATTTCATGATATTAAAGAGATAGGACATTTTCCTGACCTCCACTAGCCTCTGCACTTTTTGTTGTCTATGGGTCTCTTTTCTTTTAAAAATTTACTGGAAAGAGACTCTGTAAATTCATTGTTAGATGGTACTTTTTGTGTAGGTAAATTTTTGCTTTGGAAGTTCATCGTAGTGATGCATTTAGGTAATCAAGTTGAATTCAGAGATGGCAACGGCTGTTTGCCTCCAATTGGAATCTTTCTGAGGTAGTAGAAATTCTCGAGGCTGGTGTGTGTCCCCTTTTTCCTGAGACCTCAGATAAGAACTTCTTTAGTGGCTTAGACCAGAGGTAGAGGGAGGTCCTGAGGAAATGCAATTTCTCTCAGTCCGTGTTTCCTAGACTCAGGGCTCTTGGAAACACTGGCCTTTCTACAGAAGTGTGGACTTCTTCCTGACAAATGGTGCTCTCTGGGGCACATGTTTTGACTGCTTTTTTCCCTCTGCCTCCAGGGGTAGAAAACAATTGTGTCCCAGTGATGGTAGAGCTCCCTGTTCTAGGGGAAAGCTGAGGGGCTTGTGACCATGTAGAAGATGGCTCCAGGGATCAGTAATGAGCATCACAGCTCCTACCTGAGGATAAAAACTGAGCGTGGAAGTAGGAAGAGGAGCAAAGAAGCTAGGTTTAGCACAAAGTGGCAGACATCAAGATCTGAGGGTGGCAGGTCAGGGACTCAGGGGTCAGTTTTAGTGGTCTCAGACTCTCGCTTAAGGCCAGAACCTCACACGTTCCAGTGTGCGCCGTCTTGTGGGAATGGAGGCAGGCATCTGACTGAGTTCCTGAGGGAGGGTGAGGCAAGTGGTCTCTCCCCATGACTGGAAACTTTGACCAACCGGGGGGACCTGGGATGGAAACCAGCATACTGTATGTTCAGAAACAGGGGCATTTCTGATTCACCAGGGCAGGCTCCTCTCTTATTTCTTGGAACAGAATCCCCTCTTCTGAGCCTGGAGCCTGGGCAATGCTTAAATGGCAACAAGGAGCGTAAGTTTCCTGTCACTTCCTCTCTGGCAGGTTGTATGTGCAGACACTGGCTCCCATACCCCGTAATTACTTTTTCACATTTTTTAATATAGTAACACATGGTTGGGCTTGTGGTGGGGGAACCAAGTGATGCCTCTGGGCCACGAACACTATAAATAACTCCAGGGATCGTTTTATATGGTTAGGGGAGGAAGCAGCTTCTTTCTTCTTTCTTAAGAAATAGCTCCAAGCAAAGAAGCAGGATTTAGGAACAAGTACGTTTTATTTTCAAGAGCCCCTTTGCTTTTTCTATTCCTCTGTTGATCAGAGATCTTATTGGGAGTGAACTGTCTTCTTGCCAACCTGTCTTACACCACTTTTCATCTTAGAGTGGTGAGGGCAGCCATCTTGGCATAGCGAGAAAAGTGCATATACTTTGTTTATGAATGTGCACATTTCAGCTATCAAGTTCATTCTCCAGGATTAGCTTCTGACTGCAAGTGCTCTAACAGGCACCCTGTACAGGGGAATGTGTTAATTGAAGACCCAAGTTCTTGGAAAAGATTTCAGTAAGGAATCTAAAAACAGTTCCTCACGCCTCTGACAAAGTTTGAAAACCATCTAAGGCAGCCTGGTCTTAGAGCTTCCTGGGAATATAAATTCAGGACATTTATTCGGGACATTTGTGCTAGAGTCTAGCATTTAACCATCTTCATTGTCAAGAAGTCCTTCCTTTTTAAAAATTTCCTCTTGCAAAAGGAAACTTCATTTTCCTCCTCTCCTAAAAATGTGTTCCTGTAGACAGTGGTGATTCCTTCATCAGGAGGCTTGACCTGTAGGGTCGCTGGCTGGTATGTGCCTCAGATGTTGTATTTGCATCACTGCTGAGTCACCAAGAGACTGCTGTTGGCTTGCCCTTCTCAACAAATGACGCTGCTTGATAATTTTATTTAATCTTCCGAAGTATTTTACATTTTTTGCTTCTTATTTATTCAGTGGAGGTTGGCAACAGCTGATTATGATCACCTTTCAACAACTACCTCTTATATGTTTCCATGGCCTGGTCTCTAAACTTGCACATAATTTAATAATTATCACCTAAATAAGATGAACACCACTTTCCAGTGAGTAGAAATCTAATGGGAAAGTGCCTCTGGCAAAAATACCCCCCAAACACATTCTGGGTTTCACTGGAGTCTGTGTGTTTTAGCTTCACTCACGTTTGTACAAATTTGCTTCTCACAAGTCTCTTCTGAAGCAGAGTGAGTAGTTTAGATGGAGCTTTGCATTAACATGTATCTTTCTATAATATATTTGCATTACAGGAAGGCAAAGGCACCAGCCCAATGAGGGGGATACAAAGATGATCACAACTGTCCTAAGCACTAAAATCCTTTGTTTCACCCTTAGTGACATTAATTCACCGAAATAAAACTGTATTTGTAGGCAAGTGGGACGCATTTTACTTCTTGCATCCTGCGTAAGTACTGAAGAGTCAAGCTGGGACCAGGGACAAAAACGGCAGTGATAGACAAGCCTGTGGGACTGGGCAGGGGCAGCTGGGACACTTACCCAGGGGGAAGTACGAGAAAAGCCAAAATCCATAGTCCTTCCTTGGCCAATAGTTGCCACACTCACGGGGCACCAGGTTTCTAACAAGAAAAGATACACGTTTCTCCCTCTTGTGAAAGGAAGCTTCATTTTCCTTCTCTCCTGAAATGATGTTCCTGTAGACAGTGGTGAGTCCTTCGTCAGAGGGCTTGACCTGTAGGGCCACTGGCTGATGTGTGCCCCTAACATGATGTTTGTGTCACTGATGAGTCACAAAGAGACTGCGGTTGGCTTGCCATTCTCAACCAGTGATGCTGTTGGATAATTTCATTTTAAAGACATCTTGAATGCTGAGAATCTGATAGGGCGTATGTTTGGATGTGGCACATTGGTAGCCACAATATCTGTCAAAAGGAACTATGACAGATTAAATAGCAGAGTGCTTTTCTCTCATGATGTAGCAAGCACTTTCGAAGGAAAAAGCCTGTATTGTTTCCTGGGCTTCATGTCCTGAACTCCTACACGGGTCCTGTAAGATGAGGTGAGCTGGCACCAGGACTGCAAGTTCTTGTTAACCACACATGCCCAAAAGGCTCTGACACAAACAATCCCTCTTATAAGGTAAACTCTTTACAAGTCATATTTGTACCTGTTCTCTGCCGCGCTACATTTTGTGAGATGGTTACGTACTTATTTTAGGGAATGGCGCGTCGCCAGAGCCAGAGGTCTGCCTGCTGAAGTTTCAATAGCGCTCATTATGAAGGAGAAGTTTCTATTCCCACCCCTGGAAGGAGAAAGCCACTCACAGATAAAGTGTATGATACGATTACATTGCTTTAGATAGCCACAAGTATGACTTCCGACAGGATAAGAGATTGTTTTCTGTCTCAAACATACAGGGCTTGGCTCAGCCTTTTAGAGAAGAAGTGGTGGCATTTTTGAAGGCCGCTCAAGCGGTTTGGAACCTGTGGGAGCATGAGCTTGCCATACAGATAAAAATCAATGCCGGTTTCAGCTACCGTGGCGATGGCAGTGAGAGTAGTGGGGCCTTGGGAGGTGGTTTGGAATCGGGGGCGCACAATGCCCTTGTGACTCTGGTAGGTGATTCAAAAGACTTGTGACTAAACTACAAGCAGATCAGGATCATAGTTCTTGTGCTCACCTCGTTAGAATTTAGCTGACTGAGGGAGCTAGGATCTTCAGCTCATCGGAAGGGTGTTACCATGAGGTAGATGTACTTTTAAATAGTCAGGCAGGAGTGTTAGCCATCAGTACTTGACTTGCTGGAGGGAATACGAACAGGAAAATTATAGGACGGATGAGAATTTAATGAGTTAAGTTGTAGAAAGGAAATTAAGGACCTGTCCTGACACCTGGAGTGCCACGCAAGCATGAGTCCTGTTGTTTTATTCGTTTACCAGCCTTGTGGAAAACCAGATTCAGGCTAACACTCTAAGATGAGCAACATTGTGATTATCAAAAGTAAGACTTGATAGTTCTTCCTTCCTGATACTTTGACCAGTGGTTAATAGGTGGATTATCAACTACCACATAAAATCCAGAGGGAGAAAGTCGGAGTAGAACTGGAAGATTTAAAATAAGTCCAAAGGCTGGGATGGTGTTTCTACATACGTGTGCATGTGTGTGTATGTAATCAAAAAGAAAACTTCAATTCATGATTAAAACTTGAATGTTTAGTCTTTCCCAAGAAGCATCTGAGAGATCAAAGGAGGCCAGATGTGTACAGCGGTCTCCTCACAATGTAATGAGATGAGAGTTTTTGATGCTTTTTGTACCTTGAGACTGGTAGGTAATAGCAGGGACCAGGGTAAGTATAAGAAAAACAAAAACAAAAGCAACTCCAGAAAAACCAAGGGATTTAATTTCTCCAACTTTTCCACTTCTGTTCCCGTGGCAGCTGATGCTCCCACCCTGCAGAATTGTGTTCTGATGACTTCCTCATACTGCCGTTGCTGGCCAGGGTAAAGCAGGGCAGGCAGGCCTTGGGTTTATGCACACTTGTCCTGGCTCAGTCTTAGTACTCGGCAGACACTCAGAGTGGTAGTTCTTCAAGAAAACACCTGTGTTTTGAGTGGTCTTGAAGAAAAAGCTTATTCACCTCTTTAACTTGCTATCTTCAATTTTCATTCCTTCATGAGAGATGTAATAAATTTGGGAACTCCCCTCTTTGCTAAGTGGGGATGTGATTACCCAATTGTTGGCAAAGTGCTTGGAATTAGCCAGATGGAAATGCTATTTAAAAGCCAGGTATTAGGGTTTAGCCTTTAAAAAATTAGAATATCCCCAAATGAGCTTTATTTGTGTTTCCCTGAAAGTCCTTGGTATAGGAAGTTGCCAGCGGAGGAAACGCAGCTCTGGGGTTTCTGAGACTGGCTGTGAATCTGGGTGAGGATCAGAGGCAGAGTCACCAGCCAGGGGCTTGGCCAGCAAGGCTGCCTGGTACCTTTTTCTGGTGTTAGCTCTCTCTTTGTTGTCCATAACTAAAGCTGGTATCCATACAGTTAGGTCTGTATTGAAGGCAGGGCTCCCTCAGCACCCTGTCTGTCTGTCACATGCTGAATCTCCTTTGGGTCTTATCAGGGTGGCTCTCTGACCTCAGGGAATCACGATATCCGAAACCCCTTGGCTGTGTGGCTGTCTACATGCTATTATGAGCTGGGTGAAACCCCCATGAAATTAGCTAGGCAGCTCTCAGGCTTTTGTATTTCATCTGCCTATTTTTAAAAAGGGGATCTTGCTGGAACGTCATTCTTGTCACTTTCCATTCTTTCTTTAAACTTCAGCCCCTGGAGTTTTCTCTGCAAGAGACAGAGACGCCCTCCCTGTTGTGGGAGGGGTTTGAGAGCTCGCCCTGCTCCAGGGTTACAGCAGATTTGCTGTGTTGCTGTTGCTTTCTTTTCAAAGTACCGTAGGTCACATGATGCCTTCCGGGCCCAGATGGGGAGATGATGTGGATAAAAGTATTTAGCAAGAGATCAAAAACTGGGCTGCACTTCTAAATGGCTTGCCTTTCAGAAAAAGCACATGAGCCTCTCACCCAGATGTGCTTGTGGGTAACTGTCAATACGGCACGCAGGTGGCATGGCTGCCTTGCCATTTACTGCCTGATTCTTGGGCAGCTGCTGCCAGCCCTTCAGAAATAGGAAATGACTAATGATGTGGTGGAAATTATGAACCAGGATTAATAAAACTTGAAAAGGAACAGTCTTCAGTGTTTGATCCTCCTTAGAGGAAGTTAAGTCTGAGTCCTAGATTCTTTTCCCTGAGGTGTTCTTCTGATTTCTTCGGATTGCTGGGCTGTGGTGGGGGTGACATGAGAGCTCAGAAGAGAGGACCAGATGGTGCAGGAGGCCAAGCGTTGCTCCCGTCCCTGAAGGTTCAGACACACTCACTGTTCTGTGGTCCATCTGCGAGGAGTCCGGTTAAAGGAGCCACAAGCAGAGAAAAAAGATTTAATTCCTAAACCTTGAAGCTACAGGCGTGATCCTGAAGGACATTCTGGAAAGACTTCACTCACTACCTGCGTGGTTCCTGTGCTTTCTCATTAAAGACAACCGTTGGGGTCTGCGTAGAAATCAGGGGGCTGACATTTTTCCTTTCAGTTTGGAAATTGTATGGCTTTTCCTTATGGTCTGTGGCTAAGCATCCCTTCACAATGCCATAGGCCTGTCTTCTGGTCCTCTTTCTTCTTCCCCTCACAGTCTCAGGCTCCTTTTTTGCCACTTGAGAATATGCTTTAAGCAAAGGGAGACATGTCCATTTTTTTGTTTGTTTTTTAGATGGTGGAGCAGGTTAAGCTAGTGCAAGGTATAATGAAAAGAAAACCAAACTCTGAATGGGGAGTCTTCAGCCTTGGGCCCCTTTTGATATTGTGGCCTCAGAAGTTCCTCCAAGCTCTCTGAGCCCAAAGGTGTCGCTTTCATCATGATGGGTCTTAATCAGGTATCTGCTGAGGTCTCTTTCTGCTCTTGTTAAAACGCACATAGGTATGATATTTCCTCTGAGCCCATCGCAGTTCCCTCGTCTTAGAAAACTGTGGTCTCTGCTGGGTGCGGTGGCTCAAGCCTGTCATCCTAGCACTTTGGGAGGCCGAGGCGAGAGGATTGCCTGAGTCCAGAGGTTTGAGACCAGCCTGAACAACTTGGTGAGACCTCATCTCTACAATAAATCAAAAGATTAGCTGGGTGTGGTGGTGTGCACCTGTAGTTCCAGTTACTTGGAAGGCTGAGGTGGAAGGATCACCTGAGCCCAGCAGGTCAAGGCTGCGGTGACCATGAGCTTACCACTGCACTTCAGCCTGGGCGACAGAGTGAGACTCCTACTGAACAAAATTTAAAAAAGACGATGGTCTGCCCAGGAGCATGCTCAGTACATTCCAGCTGAGTAGCTTCATGGACAGGTCTCAGAGCAGTGGTGAAACATGGCCATTTAATCAGCAGAGGGTAAACACAGGTGATTCCTGTAGTTGTAAGGCTTAATATTGCTGCAGATTAGTTAGTTAAGAAAACTCGAGAAAGTATTTCTAAGGCCTCTAAAGCCAAAGTAGCTCTTGAATTTGTTAAGACCAAGTGAACCACAAAAGAATCAGGCTAAACTGACCACCTAAAGTGTTTGGTGACTCAAAGCACCCCTAAATCTCAAGTCTAGTTCAGGGTTGCCAGAGCATCTCTGTGGTTTGGCTGGGTATGGGCATGTGTGCCGGCCTGAGTGTGCATGTATAAGAAAATGTGTGTGTGTGTGTGTATGTGTGTGTGTGTGTGTGCCTGCATACACATACACACAGATGTGCTTGAGTGAGAAGTAAGAGATATGTTGTGAAGAAGGTGAGTGGTTTTCAGCTAATTTAAGTAAGAATATGGAACTCAGGAGTGAAGTTAGAAGAGACAAAATTAGCATATGATCTCATTCTCTCTACTCAGTATGTCCTTCTGTCCTGCTTAAGGCTTTAAAAAATCCTTAATGCAGATAACAGTTGCTAACGTTTATTAAGTATCTACTGTCTGTCAAGCAGTCTTATGATGATGTACTTAAGCCTTTCTGTGCCTCAGTTTTCTACATATAAAATAGAAATAATCATAAAACCTACCTTCTAGGGTTGCTGAAAGCATCCGATGAGTGAATATGAGTAAAAAAAAAAAACAAAACTTAAGGTTGCTAACAAAGATGAACTAAATAGAAATAGGGAAAATCTCAGACAGAACCTGGCACATAACGTGTGCTCAGTCAGTGGTGGCTGTTATCCTCATCCTCTTTCATGCACAGGAAAACAGGGTCTCCGAGGAGTTCCATGTCACCCCTGAGCCCCACACCTGGAAGGAGCTGCGCTCAGGAGCCTGGCCGTGGAGCCAGAAGCTTCCAGCTTCCCATGTGGGTCTTCCTCAGAGTAACTGCCCCTTTTTACCAGCTGGACACTTGAGGGCTTTTGGAAAGCAGTTCCTTCAGAGCTTGGTCCTCTAGGGAGATGGATTGAAAACCCCTTCCCCCACTTCATGGCTTTTCCAAGGTCTTTGCTCTGATTCCACCTGAGAACCGCAAAGGGCCTGGGGCAGTCATCTCCCTCCTGGCACTTCGGCCAGGTCTGAGAGGAGGGCTGTGTGTTTAAAGTAAGACCCTTAAGCTGCTTTTGGCTCTTGTTTCCAACATTGCGTTCCTGCCGATTGGCTTTGTACTACAATGAAAACAAATGCCTTTAAGCAGGATTTAGTGGGTACATGGTAGCTAAAATAGAGAGTATATTTTCCTCCTACCTTGTTATGTTAGCTATTCCATTACAAAATAAAAAGATTAAAATAACAACAAATGGATAGAACAGAAGTTGAAAACCCAAATGTCAGTGAAAACACAGCATCTCATTTAACAAATACTTAGATGTATTCTCTAATGGTGGAGCCTTGCCCAATGGATAGACCTGTAGGAGCTGCCTCAAACTGAAGGCCCTCTCCCTGGCTATGGGGATGCGGGGCATGACGCTAGGACTTCCTAAATCGATCCTGGCAAGGAAAGATGGGGAGAGAGTGAGGGGAGGGGTCTGAGCATCTGTCCACTGTGTAGGGACCTGGCTGCAGAGGTGGATGGGCCTCACAGGGCTGCTCAGAAGGATTACAGGACCAGCTCCAGAGGTGGGAGGGCCACCCCCAAGATGGGGGCTGAGGAGGGGAAAGGGCTGGTCAGAGAAAATAGCACTGTGTGGTGGCTCACACCTTTTCTCCCCTTCCTCTTCTCCCCAGGAAGTCCTGAGAAATTTTTCTCAGAGGAAAGATGGTGAACTGAGCTCTGAGGGCAGCCTTGAAAGGGAAAGTGTGCCCAGGAACAGGACAGAAGAGAGAGTGCAGATGGCACTGAGTTTGCCAGACAGCCAGACCTCATCCTACACACCGCTGGGTATGTGTGCACAAGCCACCAGTCTTCTTCACGACCTGCTGGCAGGGCTTCTTTCAGGTCTCCTGGGCCAAGAGTCCTCATTCCCTCAGTAACCACGAGTCTAGCTCTGGGCACAATTGGCCCTGACAGCTGAAACTTCTGCCCGGTTTGGCTCTGAAGCCCTGCACTGCTCTGGCTCTGTGCTCTGGAGCCTGTCTATCTTGCCCTGGGTTCTGGCCTCCCGTGACTGTACTTGGCTAAAAGGCCAGCCCCTGGGTTACAGTGCTGGACCAGCAGCGGCCCTCAGCTGCCGCTTTGCAGAGGTTTTCTTCCTTCCTTTTTGTATTGTTGTCTTCAGGCTGGCACTTGAAGGAGCCCACCAGGCCATTGCAGTTGCACAGTCAAACAAAGATCTTTTAAGAGAACAATCATCATTTGTTCTCAATTGGCATTTCTGGAGGTTTAGCAGGATAATCTTGGATGTACGTCAGCAAGCATGAGCAGGAATCATCTTAATCCTTAACAAGGCATACAAATGAATTGGGGCCACGTGAAACGTGTACAAAGAATTTTTCTTTCTTCTTGCTCCTCCTGAATTCCAGCTGTAGGGGCTTGTGCAATTTTTGCCGGGGGAGGGGGACTTCCTTTTGATCTAGCTGCCTGGTGCAGAGATGGGACCCAAGGGCTTCAGCATGGGGATCCTCTGGCCACTGTGTTCTCTGGGACACTCCTTGTTCCTGAAGAGAGCTTCTGCCCCACCTCCCTGTCATATGTCAATTTCCTGGGGTCTCAGACTCTTCCAGCTCTTCTTTTCAAGTTCTGACTTGAGTTTGCCTCGAACTCAATGGATTTTACAAAGGCAAACAAACTCCCCAAGTGGAAGATGCCTCCAGCTCTTTCCTCCAAAAGGGGAGAGAATAGTAAGGGTGTTTGGGAGTCTATTCTCTGTAGCTCCTTCCTCTCCCAGCCTCTGCTAGTTGGTGTCCGATCTGTCGGAGGAGAGAGAAGGGACCGGGGGAGAGGTGTCAGATACTGCCCCATCCCCTTCCAAAGCGAAGTGCCATGATTTTATTTATGTGGAAAATTTTGGTACAGTTTGTATTCTCCAAGATTTTTTCCCTCCATATTTAGGCAAATTATTTTATGAAATACAATTATAAGTTTTTTTTTTTTTTTTCTTTCGCTGTCATGCACTAGTGTCTTCAAAAAGCATTCTTCCATTTTTATGTTCACTCATTCAGACTCACAAGGTATTCCTAATTTGCCTGTTTAGGATTGTGTTACTTAGAAGGTATTAGATAAATCTGACATTTACAAAAATGTTAGACTAGTCTTAGTAGTGATTTCCAGATACATAAACCTTAAAAAGATTTTCCATGTAGATAAATTTATTATCTCTTCTAAATGTTTACTCCAATTTCATGAGTTAGTCATAAAAATATGGAACGCTTCACGAATTTGCGTGTCATCCTTGCGCAGGGGCCATGCTAATCTTCTCTGTATCGTTCCAATTTTAGTATATGTGCTGCCGAAGCGAGCACCAATTATAAGTTTTAAAAAATTTAGTAACTCTTTCCCCCAATCAGTTTTCCTTTGAAGACTTGCTTTTTCTCTTTTTTTCAAATAATTAAATGAACAATTTGTATAAGCATTTGCATGTTTGGCAAAATCTGTGACATAACCATTCTTTTGTCCCTAGGGTGAAATCATCATAGGTTTCATGATAGAATCTGTAAACCCCCAGTCTATGCACTTCCTCAGGTGGCAAATCTGTGGTCTTTTCTATGGTAAAGTTAAGACCCTAGGTCTAGACTCCTGGTTCTGTCATTCTCTCTCTACACTATCACTGAGTAGAAAATGAGAAACTCTATAAACTGCATCTTTCTTTTACATTTTCCTCTAACTCTTCTCAATTCTTAGTAAAACTTCTAATACGCCCAATGTTGTTTTAAAAAGTGAATGATCTAAACAGATTTATTTTTCCAAAACATAATCACCAATTATCACTTTGACATTTAGAAAACGTTTACTGTAACTGTTTCTAATTAGCTATAAAAACATATGATTTTTATTTCATCTTTGGACCTCTATCTAACCAGAATCACATTGAAATTTGGAACTGGGAGGCACTTTAGCATCTAGCCCTGGGATGTCAAATATGGTTCAACTTGTTTGTTGACTCTGATCTATTGGGCAAGACTGGGAAGTACCACTTACCTCTAGTCAAGATGACCATCATCAATAACTTAAAACCAACAGATGCTGGAGAGGATGTGGGGAGAAGGGAATACTTCAACACTGTTGGTGGGAGTGTAAACTAGTGCAACCTCTGTGGAAAACGGTGTGATGATTCCTAAAAGATCTAAAAGTTGACCTCCCATATGACCCAACAATCCCCCTTCTGGGAATACACCCAGAGTAGCTCAAATCACTCTATGGAAAAGATACCTGTACATACACATTTATTGCAGCTTTATTTACAATAGCAAAAACATGGAACCAATCGTACTGTCCATTGAAAGTAGACTGGATTAAAAAAATGTGGTACATATACATGATGGAATATTACACAGCCATAAAGAAGGACAAAAGTATGGACTTCACAATAATTTGGTTGGTCTTGGAGTCTATAATACTGAGTGATCTATCACAGAAACAAATAACTGAGTACCACATGTTCTCACTCATAAATAGAACTTGAACAATTATCATAATACTGTAAGAAAGAGATTGGCAGTGGTGGGAAACTTCCAGGGGAGGAATTGGGGGAGGGGGTATACTTTATCAATAAGGGTACCTGATCTTAAACCAGGTGAAATTGGGACCAAAGTGAGGCCCAAACTTTACCTATACAATGACCATTTGTATGCCTGACCCTGAATTGTACACTGCATCTTCATAATAAAAGTAAAAAAACAAAAAACAACAACAAAAAAACTGACTGTCTGGAGAGCTGTCTTGAGAATAACGCTGAGGCCAGGTCTGGGCTTGGTGGAAAAGACCCTTAAGATCAATTAGTGATATCTGTAAGAAGTATGGGAAGAAAGGACCATAGAACTGGTGATATTGTTTGAGAGCAGTCCAGGCAACAGTTGATGAGACCTTGTATCTACAATAAAAATAAAAAATTAGCTGGGTGTGGTAGCACACGTCTGTATTTCTGGCTACTTGGAGGGCTGGATGGCGAAAGGATCGCTGGAGCACAGCGGGGTCGACGCTGGGGTGGCCGTGAGTGTGCCACTACCCTTCAGCCTGGATGACAGAGTAAGACTCCAACACACACACACACACACACACACACACACACACACACACACACACACACACACACAAGAACTGGTGATATTTATCTGATATTCTCAGTTCTAATTAAATGCTCTTTTTTTGTATTTAAAGAAGCTAAAGTTTTGAGCAATAAAGTGACTTTCCCA
>NW_007253957.1:0-363 GCF_000164805.1 Carlito syrichta
TATGAACACCTTCAATGACTGCTACTTTTCTCTCCTTGGACAGCCCTCCTACTCATGTTTTCCTCCTACTCATGGCCTTTGGGGAGCATACAGTGGCTCCAGACAATACACTCTAGAAGTTCTGATCAACATTCTGTAAATCGAGAACTTGCAGGTTATACCTCCAGCTTGGGGTAAAAAAAGGAGATTGTTAGCATTTAGGCCTGAAACCCACCTCTGACCTAAACTTATAACTCCACATCATGGACATTGGCTGTTTCCGTCACCGCCCTCTCCCTCTCCCTGATTTTCTCCAACTCCTTTGGTTTTTGATCAAGCCTGGACTCCACTTTAAGTACTTTAAGTTTCAGTGGGAGGAATGAG
>NW_007253957.1:1238-7261 GCF_000164805.1 Carlito syrichta
GGAATGCACATGGGCATGTCATGTGGCCCAACAAAATACACATTCTCAGTTCCTAATATGGCTGAGATTAATTAAGGGGACATTCCTATGATAGTTTGTCATTTCATTGCATTTATGAAAATGTAGGTATAAAAGAAAAACCCTAAAGGCAGCAAGATAAAGGTCAGACTACCTACCGGGGAAGACCAACTAGAATAGCAGCAGATTTCTCTACAAAAAGCCTTCAGGCACGGAAAGCTTAAAATCCAATCTTCAAATTTCTCAAAGATAAACAATTTCAACCAAGAATAACCTGCCCAGAAAAACTAAGCTTCATCAGTGAAGGAGAATTAAAATCTTTCCCAGACATTCAATCCCTAAGAACTTATGCTGCCTCTAGACCACCTCTGCAAGATATACTTAGGAAAGTATTAAACACAGAAGAAAGGGAAAAATGAATGATAACGTTCTTCATGAGAGTGCAGGAAAAAGATTGAAAACATAATCAAACCCCAAATCTAAAGAAAGTCAACAAACAGGAGCAACAACAACTCTATAAAAACTTAATGACAGGGACAAGCTCTCACATTTCAATAATTAGCCTGAATGTGAATGGACTAAGTGCACCAGTGAAAAGACATAGAATGGCCAAATGGATAAACTATCATGAGGCAACAATATTTTGTCTCCAAGAGACTCTCCTCACTAGAATGGACACTCACAGACTCAAAGTAAGAGGATGGGAAGCAAAATTTCAGGCGTCCGGAACACAAAAGAAAACAGGAGCTATGGTCTTAATATCAGACAAAATACCCTTTAAGCTATCAAAAATTTAAAAAGATATAATGATAAAAGTTTCAATCCATCAACAAGAAATATCCATTCTAAACATATATGCACTTAACATAGGGATACCAACTTTCATAAAGCAGCTTCTAGGCAAACTTAAAAAAGATATTGACCCTAACACTATCATAGCTGGGGTCGTTAATACCCCACTCACAACTCTAGACAAATCATCGAGGCAAAAAATCAGCAAGGAGATCTGAAACCTCAATGTGACTCTTGACCAAATGACCTTAATTGATACCTACAGAACACTCCAACCAATGACCACAGAATATTCATTTCACTCCTCACCACATGGAACATACTCTAAGATTGACCACATCTTTGGCCATAAATCAAGCATAAACAAATTTCACATGATTGAAATTCTGCCATGCACCTTCTCAGACCACAGTGGAATAAAAATAACTATCAACACCAACAAAGTTCCCCCAAACCCCACAAAGACGTGGAAAATAAACAGCATGATTCTAAGCAACTCCTGGGTCAACATGGATATCAAAACAGAGATGAGATGAAAGGATACATGGAGGGCTGCCCCGGCACCCAGCTGGTGCAGGTGAGCTCCATGCTCGCAGCCGCCTCGTTTCTACACCCTGCAAGGGCGGTAACGGACTCGACCCTCGAGCGGAAGCGTCTCCCCCTTCACCCCGCCCAGGCGCAGATGCAGTGCCGAGTCTGCGGTGCCAAAGACTCACGCCGGAGCCATGGCGGCGACGAGCCCAGCCTGACGGCCCGCCGAAAGCCCAACAGCACCACCGCCGGAAAGAGCGGAAGGAGCCGGCCCACCTCAGGGTCGCTCTGCATTCCTGGAGGCCTTGCCGCCCACCCCCGAGCCCTCGGGCTCCGACGCCGCAGTCCCCGAACGATTCCCTGGCCTCCAGTGGCGGGCTCCGCAGCACAGGAGCTGCCTCCTGGCCCCGCACCCCTGGGCCCCACACCTCAGGCCGAAGTTGCGGCATGCCCCACTCTAGTCCCCGGTGGCTCACAACCTGGCCCCGAGACGTTCCACCAGCGTTTCCGGCAGTTCTGCTACCAGGACACGGCGGTCCCAGATGCGTTCTGGCAGCTGCAGGAGCTCTCCCGCCAGTGGCTTTGGCCGACATCTGCACCAAGGAGCAGATTGTGGAGATGCTGGTGCAGGAGCAGCTGCTCACCATCCTACCCGAGGCGTAGTGGCCCGGTGGTTCTGCTGCCCACTCGAACGTGCACATCACTGGATGAATGGCTCCCCAGACCGGGCACTCTGGACTGGACACAATCGGGTTCAGGGCCTGAGCCTGGCATCCTGCCCCATGTAAATGAAAACAAGTTTTGGAAGAAAAATAAAAAAAAATAAAAAAATAAAAGATACCTGGAAACAAATGAAAATGAAGAAACATCTTATCAAAACCTCTGGAATGCCATGAAATCAGCAGTAAGTGGGGAATTACAAGTTAATAGCCTTTCAAGTCACCTGAGGAAACTGAGAAAGCAAGACCACCAAAACCCTAACTTCAGCAGAAGAATTCAGATCACCAAAATAAAACCCCAAATCCAGGACCTAGAAGACAAAAAAAGATAATACAAAAAAATCAATAAAACAAAAAGCTGGTTCTTTAAAGTATATCAAAGATTGATGGTACCCTAGCTTGACTGACCAAGAAAAAGAGAGAAAAAGCTCAAATAAACTCAATCAGAAACACAAAAGATGAAGTCACAACTGACCCTGAAGAAATACAAAAGGTTATCAGAGACTACTATGTACACTTGTATGGAAACAAACTTGAAAACCTAAAGGAAATGGAGGACTTTCTGACATCACACAACCACCCCAGGTTGAAACAAGAAGAAATCGAGACCCTAAATAGACCAATAACAATCCAGGAAATTGACTATGTCATGAGAAAACTATGGCTTTCCAGCAGAATTCTACAAACCATAGAAGGAGGAACTGATACCAATCCTGTTGGAAATATTCCAGGTGATCAAGAAAGATGGAACTCTCCCCAAATCATTTTACGAAGCAAACATCATATTGTTACCCAAGCCAGAAAGGGAACTACAGTTCAATATTCTTGATGAACATAGACGCTAAAATTCTCAACAAGATCCTAGCAAACCGGATTCAACATCACTTTTTTTTTTTTTGAGTTGGGGTCTCACTCTGTCGCCCAGGCTGGAGTGCAGTGGCCGCTCCCGGCCACCGCAGCCTCAACCTGCTGGGCTCCGGTGATCCTTCCACCTCAGCCTTCCGAGTAACCGGAATTACAGGCGCGCGCTACCATGCCTGGTTGAAATTTTTTTATTTGTTTATTGTAGAGATGAGGTCTTGCTGCCCAGGTGGGTCTCGAACCCGCGGGCTCAGGCAATCCACTCACCTCAGCCTCCCAAAGGCGCGGGATTACAGACTGAGCCACCGAACCTGACTCAACATCACATTTTAAAAATCAGCCACCAGGCCATTGCCTTGCTAGACCCTGGTGTGGCCATGTGCTCTTTGAGCTATGGCTGTTGCCATGCTTCCTGGCTTTGGCCCCATTCCCCACACTGGGGAGGGGAATCTTCTCTCTTCCTTCTCTTTCTCTCTCTAATTTACTTTTAAATAAACTTTTCTTTCTTAAAAATAAAAATAAATAAATAAAAATCATCCGCCATGACCAAATTGTCTTCATCCCTGGGATGCAAGGCTAGATCAACATGCGTAAGACCATAAACATAATTAAATACATCAACAAACATAAAAACAAAAGCCACATGATTATTTCATTAGATGCAGGAAAAACTTTTGATAAAATCCAACACCCCTTCTTGATAAAAACCATCGAACATTTAGGCATAGATGGAACACACTTCAAAATAGTAAGAGCCATCTATGAGAAACCCACAGCCAGCATACTGCAAAACAGACAGAAATTGAAACCATTTCCCCTGAAAACTGGAACAAGACAAGGATGCCCACTCTCACCCTCCTGTTCTACATAATGTTGGAAGTTCTAGCTAGAGCAATCAGAGAAAAAAAGACGAACAGGGTATCCAAATAGGAAAAGAAGAAGTCAAGTTATCCCTCTTTGCAGATGACATGATTCTTTTTTTTTTTTTTTTGAGTTGGAGTCTCACTCGGTCACCCAGACTGGAGTGCAGTGGCCACTCCCGGCCACTACAGCCTCGCCTGCTGGGCTCCAGCAATCCTTCCATCTCAACCTTCCGAGTAGCCAGAATTACAGGCATGCGCTACCACGCCCGGCTGATTTTTTGATTTATTGTAGAAATGAGGTCTCGCTGCCCAGGCGGGTCTCGAACCCGCGGGCTCAGGCAATCCACTCACCTCAGCCTCCCAAAGGTGCAGGATTATAGGCTGAGCCACCGCGCCCGGCTATGACATGATTCTATACCTCAAAAACCCAAGAGAATTTGTCAAAAACCTCCTTGCACTAATAAAGGACTTGGGCAAAGTCTCAGGGTATAAAATAAATGTACAAAAGACAAATTTACTTCTATACACTGATAATATACAAATAGAAACCCAAATAAAAAGCACAATTCCATTCACAATAGCCACACACACAAAAAAGAAATACATTGGCATTTTCCTAACCAGAGACATGAAAGAACTTTACAATGAAAACTACTAAACTCTGCTCAAAGAAATCAAATATGACACAAACACATGGAAATATATTCCATATTCATGGATTGGAAGAATCAACATTGTTAGGATGTCCATTCTACCTAAGAAAATCTACAGATTTAAGGAAATACCCGTCAAATGCCAACAACATTCTTCTCAGATCTAGAAACTACAATATAGGAATTTATATGGAAACATAAACGACCATGAATAGCCAAAACAATCCTCAGCAAAAACAACAACAAAAACAAAAACAAAACTAAACTTAAAAAAAAGGCGATATCACACTCCTAGACTTTAAACTTTATTATAAAGCTACAATAATCAAAACAGCCTGATATCGGCACAAGAACAGGCATATAGACCAATGGACCAATGGAATAGAATTGCGATTCCAGAAGCAAAGCCTCAATTTCTCAATCAACTCATCCTCGACAAAGCCTCCACCACCAACAACTGGGGAGAGGAGAACCTATACAGGAAATGGTGCTGAGAAAACTGGCTGACCACATGCAGAAGATTGAAACAGGACCCCTACCTATCCCCATACACAAAAATCAACTGTAAATGGATCAGAAACCTAAGCATAAAACCTCAAACTGTAAGAACCTTAGAAAATGCAGGAGACACTCTTATGGAAATTGGAACTGGCAACCAATTCCTGACTAAAACTCCAAGTGCCCATGCCATAAGAGAATAATAGATAAGATAGACAAGTGGGACCTCATCAAACTGACAAGCTTCTGCAAAGCCAAAGAAACCATCAAGACAGCAGGGAGACAGCCCACAGACTGAGAAAAAATATTTGCCAACTCTATGTCTGACAAAGGCCTAATATCTAGAATTTACAAGGAACTCAAACATCCCAAAAAGAAAAAAACAAACAACCCCATTACAAAGCTGGAAAAAGTTATGAATAGACACTTCTCAAAAGAAGATGTACAAGCAGCCAACAGATACATGAAAAAATGTTCAGCCTCACTAGTTATCAAAAAAATGCAAATTAAAACTACTCTGAGATACCACCTAACTCCAGTCAGAATTGCCATCATTAATAACTCAAAAAATAACAGATATTGGAGACGATATGGCAAAAAATGAATACTTCTACACTGTTGGTGGGAGTGTAAACTAATATAGCCTCCACGGAAAACAGTGTGGTGATTCCTAAAATTTCTAAAAATTGACCTTCCATATGACCTCGCAATCCTCCTACTGGGAATATACCTGGAATAACTCAGATCAGTCTATAAAAAAGATTCTTGCGCACATATGTTTATTGCGGCATTGTGCACAGTATCAAGAACATGGAACCAACCGTGCTGCCCATCAAAAGAGGATTGGACTTTAAAAATGTGGTACATATACACAATGGAATATTATGTAGCCACAAAGAAGAAAAAAATCATGAACTTCACAGCAACCTGGATGGATTTAGAGTCTATAATGGTGAGTGATCTTTCACAGAAACAAAGAACTGAGTATTGCATGTTCTCACTCATAAGTGGACCTTGAACAACTCTCATAATAGCATAAGAAAAGGAATGACAGTAGTGGGAAAGCTCGGGAGCATGGAGGGTGGGGA
>NW_007253957.1:8550-9559 GCF_000164805.1 Carlito syrichta
ATTAATCAGGATGTGTGAGGATGTTAAGAAAACAGTGAAACTATGTATAGAAACTTAATGCAGGAAAAACAGCAAAATATTCCCCCTTCAGACATAAGAGAATGTTTTTGAACGGCATTTGAGAAAAACAAGCCACAGACATGATTTTAGTTTTTAGAGGGGTTATAGAATAATTAAAGAAAGAATAGAAATAAGATAATAAATTAGTTTAAGATTTTAATTAGATTTAGGTAATTAGATTAAAAAAGAATAGAGTAAATAAAATTAGAAATAGGTATACAAATATATTAAATACATATTAATAGTATAGATAGAGGTAAAACTGTATATAAGTATAAGATTAGATTTAGGTTTTTGAATTACAGCATGTTATAAGAAAATAGGTAAAATAGTTAAGATTAATATGGTAGAATAAAGGTGAAATTTAGTAAATATAAATTTGTAATAGATAGAGAATAGTAAATATAAAAGGTAAAGATAAACGAATTATTTAAAATTTAAGAATAAGCCAATATAGTGCTGCTAAGTTGTATTATAGAAAGGAGATAGATTAGCAAAAATAAAAAACTTAGAGCTTAGAGGGCATAGTTAATAAGTTTTGGCAGCTGTTGTCCGGTTCTTGTCTGTTGATCCAGACGTAAATAACACCACCAGTAGCAGGAAGGAGCAAAATGAAACTTGTAAAGGTCAACTTCCCCATAAACAAAAAGAAAAAACATGATGTAAGCATTTAATGTGTAACATGTGTTGCATTTTTGTGGGTACAGGGGTCATAAAAAAAACTATATAAGCATGTAAGAATTGAATAAATATTGGGAGAGTCTTGAACTCTACCCACGAAGGTGACTCCTGTCGTTCTTCTCCGCCGTTCCTGATTCTCCTCCTGGAGCTGGTCTCCGGCAACAAATGACCTTGTGTTACTCTCAGTTACCACTATTTATGTAGTCACTGGGAGAATAGATGGGCAATGGCATCCTCATCAACAGGTACACTGAGCTTCAGAGTCACC
>NW_007253958.1:0-88148 GCF_000164805.1 Carlito syrichta
GAGAGGAAATAAATGGAATGGAGTGGAATGGAGAGGGATGGAATGAAATGGAGAGGATTGGAATGGAATAGAGTGGAATGGAATGGAATGTTGACGAATGGAACTGAATGGAGAGGATTAGAATGGAGAGGATTGGAATGGAATAGAGTGGAATGGAATGGAATGTTTAGGAATGGAACTGAATGGAGAGGACTGGAATGGAGAGGAATGGAATGGAACGGAATGGAGAGATATGGAATCAGACGAATGAAATGGAGTGGAATTGAATGGAAAGGAGAGGAATGAAATGGAATGGAATGGATTGGAATGGAATTGAATGAATGAAAGGGAAAGGGGAAGAACTGAATGAAGTGTAATGGAAGGAATGGAATGGAATGGTGTGGAATAGAATGGAATTGAGAGGAATTGAAAGAAATGTAGAGGAGTGGAATGGAATGGAGGATAATGGAATGGAAAGGAATGGATGGAGAGGAAAGAAATGAAATGGAGTGGAATGGTAGGAAGTGGATTGGCATATCATGTAATGGAATGGAAAGAAGAATAATGGAATGGAATGCAATGGATTGGATTGGAATGGAATGGAGAGGACGGGAAAGAAATGGAGGGGAAAGGAATGGAATGGAGAGGAATTAAATGGAATGGAATGCGGTGGAATGGAATGGAGAGGAATGAAATGGAAATGAATAGAATGGCATGAAGTTGAATGGAATGGAGATGAATGGAATGAAATGGAATTGAATGGAGTGGAATGGAAAGGCGAGGAATGGAATGGTATGCAATGGAATGGATTGGAATGGAATGGAGAGGAATGGAATGAAATGGAATAGAATGGAGTGGAATGGAAAGGAGATGAATGGGATGGAATGCAATGGAATGGATTAGAATGGAATGGAGAGGAATGGAATGGAATCGAAAGGAATGGAATGGAATGGAATGAATGGAGAGGAATTGAATGGAATGGAAAGGAATGGAGGGGAATGGAATGGAGTTGAATGGAAAGAATTGGATTGGAATGGAATGGAAAGGAGAGGAATGGAATGGAGTGGAATGGAAAGGAGAGAAATGGAAAGGAATGGAATGGAATCAAAAGGAAGGGATTGGAATGGAATGAATGGAGAGGAATGGAATGGAATGGAAAGGAATGGAGGGGAATGGAAAGGAGTGAAATGGAATGGAATGGATTGGAATGGAGAGTAACGGAATGGAATGGAGTGCAATTGAATGGAATGGAAAGGGGAGGAAATATTTCCAAGGGAGAGGAATGGATTGGAGAGGAATGGAATGGAATGCAGTGGAAAAGAATGGAATGTAGTGGATTGGAATGGTATGTTACGCAATGGAATTGAGAGGAAAGGAATGGAATGGATGGAAAAGAATGTAAAGGAGTGGAATGTAATTTAATGGAATGGATTGAATAAGAAGAATGGAATGGAATGGAATGAAGAGTCATGGAATGGATTGAAATCAAATGTATTTGAGACGATTGGAATGGAATCAAATGGAATGGAGAGGAATGGAATGAAGACGAATTGAATGGAGAGGAAAGGAATGGAATGGAATGGAGAGGAATGGAATTAAAAGGAGAGGATTGGAATGGAATAGAGTGGAATGGAATAGAATGTTGAGGAATGGAACTGAATGGAGAGGATTGGAATGGAGAAGTTTGGAATGGAATGGAATGGAGAGATATGGAATCAGAAGAATGGAATGGCGAGGAATGTAATGGAATGGATTGGAATGGAATTGGATGAATGACGGGGAAAAGAGAAGAACTGATGAAGTGTAATGGAGAGGAATGGAGTGGAATGGAATGGAATTGAGAGGACTGGAATGGAATGTAGAGAAATGGAATAGAATGGAGAGGAATGGAATGGAATCGAAGAAATGGAGAGGAATCGAATGAAATGGAAATGAATGCAATACAAAGGAATTGAATGGAGAGGAATGGAAAGGACAGGAATAGAATGGATTGGAAAGGAATGGCATGAAATGGAGTTGAATGGAATGGAATGGAGTGTCATGGGATGGTATGGATAGGAGAAGAATGGAATGGAATGGAATGGAGTGGAATGGTAGAAGTGGAATGGCATGTCACGGAATGTAATGGAAAGGATAGTAATGGAATGGAATGCAAAGGAATGGATTGGAATGGAATGGAGAGGAATGGAAGGCAATGGAGTGGAAAGGAATGGAATATAGAGGAATGAAATGGAATGGAATGGAGAGGAATGGAATGGAGAGTAACGGAATGGAATACAGAGCAATTGAATGGAATGGAAAAGAGAGGAATGGTATGGAAGGGAGAGGAATGGAAAGAACAGCAGTGGAATGGAATGGAATGGATAAGAATGGAATGGAGAGGAACGGAATGGAATGGATTGGAATGGAAGGGAATGAAGAGGAATGGAATGGAATGGAGAAGAATGGAATGGAGAGGAATGGAGAGGAATGGAATTGAGTAGAATGGAATGCAAAGGAGTGGAATGGAATGGAAAGGAGAGTACAGGACTGGAATGCAGAGGAATGGAGAGGAATGGAATGGAGCTTAATGAATGGAATGGAAGGAAGAGGAATAGAGTGGCATGGAATGGTGGGAATAGATGGAGTGGAATGGAGGGGAGTAGAGTAGATCCGAATGGAATGCAATGGAATGGAAGGGAATAGAGAGGAATGGAATGGAGATGAATGGAATAGAATGGAGAGGAATAGAATGGAATGCAATGGAATGTAGAGGAATGGAATGGAGTGGAGTGGAAAGGAATGGAATGGACTGGAATGGAAAGGAATGGATTGGAAATGATTTGAATGGAATGGACATAAATGGAATGGAGATGAATTGAATGAAATGGAATTGAATGGAGTGGAATGAAAAGAAGAGAAATGGAATGGAATGCAATGGAAGGAATTGGAATGGAATGGAGAGAAACAGAATGGAATGGAGAGAAATTGAATGGAATAGAGTTGAATGGAATGGAATGGGGAGGAATGGAGTGGAATGGAATGGAGTGGAATAGATGGAGTGGAATGGAAGTGAGTAGAGTGGAACCGAATGGAATGGAATTGAATAGAGAGGAATGGAATGAAATGGAGAGGAATGGAATTGAATTGATTTGAATGGAATGGAGTTGAATGGAATGGAGATGAATGGAATGAAATGGAAATGAATGGAGTGGAATGGAAAGGAGAGCAATGGAATAGTACACAATGGAATGGATTGGAATTGAATGGAGAGGAATGGAATGGAGTGGAGTGGAAAGAAATGGAATGAATGGACTGGAATGAAAAGGAAGGGAGAGGAATGGAATGGAAATGAATTGAATGGAATGAAGTTGAATGGAATGGAGATGAATGGAATGAAATGGAATTGAATGGAGCGGAATGGAAAGGAGAGGAATGGAATGGAATCGATTGGAATTGAATGGAATGAATGGAGGGGAATGGAATGTAATGGAAAGGAATGGAGAGGAATGTAATGGAGTGGAACGGAATGGAGTGGATTTGAAGGAATGGAGAGGAATGAAAAGGAGTGGAATGGAGTGGAATTGAATGCAGAGGAATGGAATGGAATGGAAAGGAATGGAATGGAATCAAAAGGAATGGAATGGAATGGAACGAAAGGAGAGGAATGGAATGGAATGGAAAGGAATGGAGGGGAATGAAACAGAGTGGAAAAAAATGGAATGGATTGAAATGAAATGAAATGGAGTGGAATGGAAAGGAATGGAATGGAGTGGAATGGTATGGCGAGGAATGGAATGGACAGTAATGGAATGGAATGGAGTGCAATTGAATGGAATGGAACAGAGAGGTATGTTTTGGAAGGGAGAGGAATGGAATGGAGAGGAATGGAATGGAATTCAGTGGAATAGAATGGAATGTAATGGATTGGAATGGTATGTAATGCAATGGAATGAGAGGAAAGAAATGGAATGTATGGAATAGAATGTAATGGAGTGGAATGTAATGGAATGAAATGGATTGACTTCAGAAGATGAAATGGAGAACCATGGAATGAATTGGAATCGAATGGAATGGAGACGATTGGAATGGAATTGAATAGAATGGAGAGGAATGAATAGTAGAGAAAGGGAATGGAATGGAATGGAAGGCAATGGAATGTAATGGGAGAGAGAGGAATGGAATGAGACGAATTGAATGGAGAGGAAATAAATGGAATGGAGTGGAATGGAGAGGGATGGAATGAAATGGAGAGGATTGGAATGGAATAGAGTGGAATGGAATGGAATGTTGACGAATGGAACTGAATGGAGAGGATTAGAATGGAGAGGATTGGAATGGAATAGAGTGGAATGGATTGGAATGTTGAGGAATGGAACTGAATGGAGAGGATTGGAATGCAGAGGAATGGAATGGAATGGAATGGAGAGATGTGGAATCAGAAGGATGGAATGGAGTGGAATTGAACGGAATAGAGAGGAATGGAATTGAATTGATTGGAATGGAATAGAATGAATGAAAGGGAAAGAGGAAGAAATGATGAAGTGTAACTGAGAGGAATGGAGTGGAATGGAAACTAACTGAGAGGACTGGAATGGAATGCAGAGAAATGGAATGGAATGGAGAGGAATGGAATGGAATGAATGGAGAGGAATCGAATGAGATGGAAATGAATGCAATACAAAGTAAATGAATGGAGAGGAATGGAAAGGACAAGAATGGAATGGATTGGAAAGGAATGGAATGAAATGGAGTTGAATGTAATGGAATGGAGTGTCATGGGATGGAATGGATTGGAGAGGAATGGAATGGAGTGGAATGGAATGGATAGGAATGGAATGGAGAGCAACTGAATGGAATGGAAAGGAGAGGAATGGAATGAAAGGGAGGGTAATGGAATGGAGAGGAATGTAAAGGAATGGAGGGGAATGGAATGGAGAGGAACGGAATGGAAAGGATTGGAATGGAATGGAATGGAGAGGAATGGAATGGAATGGAGTGGAATGGAATGGAGAGGAATGGATTGCAGAGTAACGGAATGGAATGGAGAGCTTTTGAATGGAATGGAAAAGAGAGGAATGGAATGGAAGGGAGCGAAAAGGAATAGAGAGGAATGGAATGGAATGGAAAGGAATGCAAAGGAATGGAATACAAAGGAACGGAATGAAATGGATTGGAATGGAAGGGAATGGAAAGGAATGGAAGGGAATGAAGAGGAGTGGAATGGAGTAGAAAGGAATGAAATGGAGTGGAATGGATGGAAAGGAGAGGAAAGGACTGGAATGGAGAGGAATGGAATGAAATGCAGTGGAATGGAGAGGAATGGAATGGAGTGGAAGGGAATGAATGGAATGATGAGGAATGGAATGGCATGGAATGGAGTGGAATAGGTGGAGTGGAATGGAAAGGAGTAGAGTGGATCCGAATGGAGTATAATGGAATGGCATGGAATACAGAGGAAAGGAATGGAATGGAATGGAGAGGAATGGAATAGAATGGAGAGGAATAGAATGGAAATCAATGCAATGGAGAGTTATGGAATGGAGTGAAGTGGAAAAGAATGGAATGACATGGACTGGAATGGAAAGGAATGGAGAGGAATGGAATGGAAATGAATTGAATGAAATGAACTGGAATGGAAAGGAATGGAGAGGAATGGAATGGAAATGAATTGAATGGAATGGACATGAATGGAATGGAGATGATTGGAATGAAATGGAATTGAAAGGAGTGGAAAGGAAAGGACAGGAATGGAATGGAATGCAATGGAATGGACTGGAATGGAATGGAGAGGAATGGAATGTAATGGAGTGAAATGTAATGGACTGGAGAAGGACGGAAAAGAATGGAATGGTGTGGAATTGAATGGAGAGAAATGGAATGGAGAACAATTGAATGGAATGGAATGGAGAGGAATGGTTTGGAAGGGAGAGGAATGGAATGGAGTGGAAGGGAATAGAGAGGAATATAATGGACAGGAATGAAATGGAATGGCTTGGAATTTAGATGAATAGCATGGAATGAAGTGGAATGTAATGGAATTGGGTGGCATGGGATGGAATGTAATGTTGTGGAATAGAAAGGAATGGAATGGAATTGAATGCAGTGGAAAGGAATTGAATGAAAATCAGTGGATGGAACGCAATGTAGAGGAATGGAATGGAATGGAGAGGAAGGGAAAGGAATGGAATTGAACGGTATGGTATTGAGTGGAATAGCATGTCAGGGAATGTAATGTAATGGAGAAGAATGGAATAGAATGGGAGGGAATGGAATGGAATTGAGAGGAATGGAAGGGAATGGAATGGAAAAGAATGGAATGGAATTGAGTGGAATGGAATGGAGTGGAATGGAATGGAAAGAAATGAAATGAAATCCAATGGTATGGAGATGTAAAGATTGGAAAGGAATGGAGATTAATTGTATGATATATCTGGAATGGAATGGAGTGGAATGTATAGGAATGGAAAGGAATGTAGAGAAATGAAATTGGGAGAATGGAATGGAATGGATTGGAATGGAATGGAATGGAGACGAATGGAATGGTATGGAATGGAATGGAATGTAGAGGAATGGAATGGAATGGATGTTGTGAAATACAATGGAGTGGAATTGAAAGGAATGGAGAGGAATAGAATGGAATGAAATGCAGAGGAATGGAATAGAATGGAGAGGAATGGAATGGAAAGGAAAATAATGGGGGGGAACAGAGTGGAAAGGAATGTAATCGAATTGAATGGAATGGAAGGGAATGGAGAGGAATGGAATGGAATGGAATGGAGAGGAATGGAATAGAGAGGAATGGAGAGGAATGGCATGGAATGGAATCGAATGGAATGGAGAGAATTGGAATGGAATGCTATGGAGAGGAACGGAATGGAATTGTATGGAGAGGAATCGAAAAAAGAGGAATGGAATGGAATGGAATGGAGTGGAATGAGGAGGAATTGAATGGAGTGGAAAGGAATGGAATGGAGTGAAATGGAATGGTATGAAGAGTAATGGAATGGAGTGGAGAGGAATGGAATGGAATAGATGGAGAGGAATGAAATGGAATGGAAAGGAATGGGGGGAATGGAATGGAGAGGAACGGAATGGAATGGATTGAATGGAAGGGAATGGAGAGGAATGGAATGGAGAGGAATGGAGAGGAATGGAAAGGAGTGGAATGGAATGGAAAGGAGTGGAATGGAATGGAAAGGAGTGAAAAATATGGAAAGGAGACGAAAGGAATGGAATGGATAGGAATGGAATGGAATGGAGTGTAATGGAGAGGAATGGAATGGAATTGAATGGAGAGGAATGAAATGCAATGGAATGGAGTGGAATAAATGGTGTGGAATGGAAGGGAGTATAGTGGACTCGAATGGAGTGGAATTGAATGCAATGAAATTTGAGGAATGGAATGGAGTGGAGTGGAAAAGAAGGGAATTGAATGGATTGTAATGGAAAGGAAAGGAATGGAATAGAATCCAATGGAATGTATTAGAATGGAATGGACAGGAATGGAATGAATGCATACGAATGGAATGGTAATGAGAGGAATGGAATGGAAAGAAAAGAATGGAGAGGAATGGAATGGAATGCAAGGCAAAGGAATGGAATGGAGAGGAATCGAAAAACATGGAATAGAATGGAATGGCAGGGAATGGTATGGAGAAGAACGGAATAGAGGGGAATGGAATGGATTGGAATGTAATGGAATGGGATGGCATGGGATGGAATTGATTGGAGAGGAATGGAATGGACTGGAGTAGAATGGAAGGGAGTTGAATGGCATGTTATGGAATGGAACGGAAGGAAGAGGAATGGAATGAAATGCAATGGAATGGAATGCAGTGGAATGGAATGGAATGGAATGGAGAGGAATGGAAAGGAATGGAATGGCGTGGAATGGAATGGAAAGAATTGAATGGAGAGTAACGGAATGGAATGGAGAGCAAATGAATGGAATATAATGGAGAGGAATGGTTTGGAAGGGAGAGGAAGGAAAAAAAGTGGAATGGAATGGAGAGGAATGGAATGGATAAGAATGGAATGGAATGCAGAGGAATGGCATGGAATGGAGATGAATGGCAAGGAATGGAGTGGAATGTAATGGAATTGAGTTCCATGGGATGGAATGGAATGGTGTGGAATAGAATAGAATGGAGTTGAATAGAATGCAGTGGAATGGAATTGAATGGAAATCAGTGGAATGGAAAGAAATGGAGATGAATGGAATGAAATGAAATGGAGAGGAATGAAAAGGAATGGAATCGAATGGAATGCAATGGAGTGGAATGGCATATCATGAAATAGAATGTAATGGAGAGGAATGGAGTGCAATGGAATGGATCAGAATGAAATAGAAATTAATGGAATAGAAAGGAGAGGAATGGAATGGAATAGAGTGGAATGGATTGGAATGGAATGGAATGGAGAGGAATGAAATGGAATGGAAAGGAATGGAATGCAGTGGAATGGATTGGGTTGGAATGGAATAGAATTGAATGGAATGAAATGGATGGGAATCTAATGGAATGGATTGAAGAGGAATGTAATGTTGATGAATAAAATGGAATGGAAAGCAATGGAATGGAATGAAGGGAATGCAATGCAGATGAATAGATAGGAATGGAGAGGAATGGAATAGAATGGAGGGGAGTGGAATGGAATGGAATGGAGAGGAATGGAATGAAAAGGGGAGGAATGGAATGGAATGGAGAGGAATGAAATGAAAAAGGGAGGAATGGAAAGGAGAGGAATGGAATGGAATGGAGAGGAATGGAAAGGGGAGTAGTAGAATGGAATGGAATAGCGAGAAATGGAGAGGAATGGAATGGAATGGAGTGGAAGGGAATGGAATGGTGAGGAATGGAATGGAATGGAATGGAGAGTAATGATATGGAGATGTCTGGAAATAAATTTAATGGAATATATAGGAATGGATTGGAATGTAGCGAAATGGAATTGGGAGGAATGAAATGGAATAGATTGGAGTGGAATGGAATGGGGAGTAATGGAATGGTATGGAATGGAATGGAATGGAGAGGAATGGAATGGAATGTGATGGACTGGAATGGAGAGGAATGGAATGGTATGAACTGGAGAGGAATGAAAAGGAATGGAATCTAATGAAATCGAGAGGAATGGAATGGAATTGAGTGGAATGAAATGCAGTGGAATGGAGATGAATCTAATGGAATGGAATGGAGTGTAATGGAAAGGAATGGAGTGGAATAGAATGCAATGGAATGAAGACAAATCTAATGGAATAGAAAGGATAGGAATGGAATGGAAATGTATCAAATGAAAAGGAATGTAATGAAATGGAATGAAAGGAATGGAAGGCAGGGGAATTGAGGGGAATGGAAAGGAATGGAATGGAATGGAGAAGATTGGAGTGGAATGAAATGGAGTGGAATGGAATGGAATGGAAAGTAATTGAATGGATAGAAAATTAATAGAATTGAGAGGAATGGAACGGTATGGAATTTAGAGGAATGGAATGAAGAGGAATGGAGCAGAATGGAATGAAATGGAAAAATATGAAATGGATTTAAATTGAATAGAATTGAGAGAAATGGAACGGAATGAAATGAATGGGAAAGGAATGGAGAGAAATGGAATGGAAAAAAATGGAGAGGAAACAAAAGGAATGGAATGGAGTGGAATGGTATGGAGATGACTGGAATGGAATGGAATGGAATGTATAGGAGTGTAATGGAATGTAGATAAATGGAATTGGGAGGAATGAAATTCATGAAGTGGAATGGAATGCAATGGAGTGGAATGGAATCGTATGGAATGGAAAGGAATGGAAAAGAATGGAATGGATGGGATGGAGTGGAATGGAATGGAGTGGAATGGAATGGAATGAAATCGAATGTTATTGAATGGAGAGGAATGGAGTGAAGTGAAATGGAGTGGAATGGAATCGAATGGAATTGAATGGAGAGGAATGAAGTGGAATGGAATGGAATGGAATGGAGAGGAATGGGATAGAATGGAATGGAATGAAATGGAATAGAGAGGAATGAAATGAAGAGGAATTACTTGGATAGGAAAGGAATGGAATGTAGTGGAAGGGAATGAAACGGAGAGGACTGGAATGGAATGGAGTGGAATTGATTAGAATGGAGAGGAATGGAATGTAATGAAATGGAGGCAAATGGAATGGAAAGGAATGCAATGGAGTGGAATGGAAAGGAATGGAGAGGAATGGAAAGGAGAGGAATGCAATAGAATGGAATGGAATGGGGATGAATGGAATGGAGAGGAATGGAATGGAAAGGAATGGAGAGGAATGGAATGGAATGGATTGAAATGGAATGTAGACGAATGTAAGGGAATGCAATGCCATGGAATGGGAGGGAATTTAGCGGACTGAAATGGAATGGAATGGAGTGGAATGGGATGGAAGTGAGAGGAACGGAATGGAATGGAGAGGAATGCAATGAAATGGACAGGAATGGAATGGATTAGAGTGGAATGGAATGGAATGGAGTGGAGTGGAATGGAATGGAGTGGAATGGAATGGAGAGGAATGAAATGGAATGGAAAGGAATGGAGAGTAATAGAATGGAGTGGTATGGAATGGAATGGTATGGAATGGAATGGAGTTTAGAGGAATGGAATGGAATGGAATGGAGTGGAAAACAATAGAGTAGAGTGGAAACGAATAGAAAGGAATATAGACTGGAATGGAATGGAATGGATGGAATGGAATGTAGATGAATGGTATGGAATGGAATGGATAGGAATGGAATGGAATGGAAAGGATGGAATGGAGTGTAATGGAGTGGAGTAGATTCGACTGGATTGGAATAGAGAGGAATGGAATGAAATGGAGAGGAAGGGAGTGGAATGGAAAGGATTGGAGAGTAATGGAATGGTGAAGAATGGAATGGAATGGAATGAAATGGAATGGAATTTACATTAATGGAATGGAGTGAAATGGAATGGAGAGGAATGGAATGGAATGGAGAGGAATGGAGTGGAATGTAAAGGAGTGGAGAAGAAAAGAGTGGAATGGAATGGAGTGGAACCAAATGGAATGGAAAGGAAAAGAAAGGAATGCAATGGAATGGAATAGAAGGGAGATGAATGGAAAGGAATGGAATGAAATGGAGTGGAATTTATTGGAATGGAGAGGAATGGAATGGAGTAGAGTGGAAATGTATGGAATGGTGAGGAATGGAATGGATAGGAATGTAATGGAGTGGAGTGGAAAGCTATTGAATGAAAAGGAATGAAATGGAATGGAATGAAATGGAATGGATTGGAGATTAATGGAATGGAGATTAATGTAACAGAATAGCGTTGAATGGAAAGGAGAGGAAGGAAATGGAATCCAATGGAATGGATTGGAAAGGAATGGAGAGGTATGGAATGGAATGGAGAGGAATGGAATGGAACGAAGAAGAATGGAATGGAATGCAGAGGAATGGTAAAAATGGAATGAATGGAGAGGAATCGAATGGATTGGAATGGAATGCAGAGAAAAGAAATGGAATGGAGAGAAATAGAAAAGAATGGAATAGATTCGAAAGGAATGGCATTGAATGGAATGGAGAGGAATATAAAGGACTTAATGGAATGGACAGGAATAGAATGGAATGGAAATTAATGGAATGGAATGGAGTGGAATGATATGGAATGGAGTGGCATGGGTTGGAATGGAATAGAGAGGAATGGAATGGAAAGGAGTGGAATGGAATGGAATGGAAATCAGTGAAATGGAATGGAATGGAATGGATAGAAATAGAATGGAAAGGAATGAAGAGGAATGGAATGGAATGGAGTGGAATGGAGAGGAATGGAAATGCATGGAATCGAACTGAATGGAATGGAGTGGAATGGCATATCATGGAAAGGAATGGAATGGAGAGGAAAGGAATGGAATGGAAAGGAGAGGAATGGAATGGAATTTAATGGAATGGAAAGGAGAGGAAGAGAATGGAATGGAGAGGAATGGATTGTAATGGAGAGGAATGGAATGGAATGGAATGGAATGGAGAGGAATGGAATGAAGAGGAATTGAATGGTTTCGAATGGAATGAAATGGAATGGAATGGAAGGGAAAGGAATCTGAATGAATGGAATGGAGAGGAATGGAATGAAGATGAATTAAATGGAATGAAATGGAATGCATGGAATGGAATACAGAGAAAGTGAGAGTAATGGAGAGGATTGCAATGGAAATGAGAGGAATGGAATGGAGAGGAATGGAATGGAAAGGAATGGAGTGGAATAGAATGGATAAGAATGGAATGGAGAGAAATGGAATGAAATGGTATGGAAAGGAGAGTAAATTAATGGAATGAAATGGAGAGGAATAGTATGGAGATGACTGGAAATGAATGTGTAGGAATGGAATGGAATGTAGATAAAGGGAATTGGGAGGAATGTAATGTAATGGATTGCATTGGAATGGAATGGAGAGGAATGTAATGGAGAGGAATGGAATGTAATGGAATGTAGTGAGGAGGAATTTAATGGAGTGGAAAGGAATGGAATGGAGTGGAATGGAATGGTATGGAGAGGAATAAAAAAGAATGAAGAGGAATGGAATGGAATGAAACGGAGAGGATGGAATAGAATGGAGAGGAATGGAATGGAAGGATAGGAAAGGAGAGGAATGGTTGGAAAGGAACGAAATGACATGGATTAGAATGGAATGGAATAGAGAGGAATGGAATGCAGAGGAATGGAATAGAGTGGAATGGAATGCAAAGGAGGGGAATGAAATGGAAAAGAGAAGAAAGAAATGGAATGGAGAGGAATGGAATGGAATGGAAAGGAATGGAATGGTATGGAATGGAAGGGAATTGGGAGGAATAGAATGGAATGTATGGAATAGAATGGAATGGGGTGGAAGGGAATGGAATGGAGTGTAATGGAAAGGATTGGAATGGAATGGAGAAAAGAATGGAATGGAATGGAGAACTTGGAATGGAATGAAATCAAATGGAATGCAGAGGATTGTAATGGAATCGAATGGAATGGAGAGTAATGAAAGTAGAGAAAGAATGGAATGGAAAGGAATGCAATGGAGTGGTATAGAGCTGAATAGAAAGGAAAGAAAAGAGGAGAAATTGAATGGAGAACAAAGGAATGGAATGGAATTGAGAGGAATGTAATGTAATGGAGAGTATTGGAATCAAATGGAGTATAATGGATAGCAATGGAGTGAAATGGAATGGGATGGATTGAATGGAGAGCAATGAAATGAAATAGAATAGAAAGCAATACAAAGGAATCGAATGGAGAACAATGAAAAAGAATTGAGTACATTGAAAGGGAATGCTATGGAATGGAATGGAGATGGATGGAATGGAGAGGAATGGAATGGAAATAAATGGAATGGAATGGAGAGGAAGGGCATGGAATGGAGTGCAAAGTAATGGAATTGAGTGGAATGGGCTGAAATGGAATGGAGAAGCATGGAATGGAATAGAGTGCAATGGAATGCAGTGGAATGGAATGGAATGGAAATCAGAGGAATGGAATGGAATGGAAAGGAATGGAATGAATGGAAGGGAGAGGAATGGAAATGAAATGAATCGAACAGAATGGAATGGAGTGGAATGGCATGTGATAGATTGGAATGCAATGGATAGGAATGGAATTGAATGGAATGTTGATGAATGGAATAGAATGGAATTTAATGAAATGCAAAGGAGAGAATGGAATGGAATTGAGAGGAATGGAATAGAATGGAGTGTAATGGAATGACATGAAATGGAGAGGGATGGAATGAAGTAGAATGGAATGGTTGGAATGTAATGGAGAGTAATGGAATGGAGTGGAATCTAATGGAATGGAATGGAAAGGAATGGAATGGAGATGAATGAAATGGACTGGAAAGGAATGAAATGAAATAAATTGAATGGAATGCAGAGGACTTGACAAGAATGGAGAGGAATGGTATGGAATGCAGAGGAATGGAAAGGAATGGATTGGAGAGGAATGGATTTCAATGGAGAGTAATGGAATGGAATGGGGAGTAATAAAATGGAGTGGAATGGAGAGGAATGGGAAGGAATGGAATGGAATGGAGGGTAATGAAATGGAATGGAGAGGAATGTAATGGAATGGAGAGGAATTGAATAGAGTTGAGAGGAATGGAATAGAGAGGAACAGAATGAAATAGAATGGAATGGAATAGAATGGAGTGGAATGGAATGAGAGAAATAGAATGGAATTGAAATGGAATGGAGAGAAAATGAATGGAATGGAATGGAGAGTAATGGTATGGAGATATCTCAAATGGAAAGGAACGGAATATATAGGAATGGAATGGAATGTAGAGAAATGGAATTGGGGAGAATGGAACGGAATGGATTGGCATGGAATGGAATGGAGAGGTATGGAATAGTATGGAATGCAATGGAAAGCAGAGGAATGGAATGAAATGGATGGAGTGGAATGGAATGGAATGGAATGGAATGGAATCGAGGCAATTGAATGGAGAGGAATTGAAAGGAATGGAATCGAATGAATGGAGAGGATTGGAATGGAATGGAATGGAGAGGAATGGAATGGAATAGAATGGAGAGGAATGGAATGAAATTGAATGGAGAGGAATGGAATGGAGTAGAATGAGGAGGAACTGAATGGAGTGAAATGGAATGGTATGGAGTGGAATGGAATGGTATGGAGAGGAATAGAATGGAGTGGAGATTAATGGAATGGAACGAAATGGAGAGGAATGTAATAGAATGGAGAGGAATGGAATTGAATGTACAGGAATGGAGAGAAATGGAATGGAGAGGAACGGAATGGAATGGTTTGGAATAGATGGAATATAGAGGAATGGAATGGAGAGGAATGGTGTTGAATGGAATGGAAAGGAGTGGAATGGAATAGAAAGGAGAGGAAAGGAATGCAATGGAGAGGAGTGGAATGGATTGCTGTGGAATTGAAAGGAATGGAGAGAAATTGAATGGAATGGAATGGGATTGAATGAATGGTAGGGAAAGGAGAAGAACAGAATGGAGTGAAATGGAAAGGAGTGGAATGGAAATGAATGGAATGTAACGGAGTGGAATGGAATGGAATTGAGTGGAATGGAGTAAAATGGAGAGGAATGTAGTGGAATGGAGGGGAATGAAATGGAAAGGAATGAATGGAGAGCAATAGAATGAAATGAAATGAAATAAACTATAAAGGAATGGAATGGAGAGGGATGACAATGAATGGGATAGATTGAATGGAATGTTATGGAATGGAATGGAGAGGAATGGAATGGAGAGGAATGAAATGGACAGGAAAAAAATGGAATAGAGAGAAATGGCATGGAATGGAGTGAAATGAAAAGGAATTGAGTGGAATTGGATGGAATGGAATGGAGAGATTGGTATGGAAGGGAGTGGAATGGAATACAGTGGAATGGAATGGAATGGAGAGGAATGGAATGGAATGGAAATCAGAGAATGGAATGGAATGGAATGGAAAGGAGAGGAATGGAATAGAATGGAATGGAAATCAGTGGAATGGAATGGAATGGAATAGAAAGAAATAGAATGGAATGGAGAGGAATGGAATGGAATGGAATGGAATGGAGAGGAATGGAAAGGAATTCAATCGAACGTAATGGAATGGAGTGGAATGGCATGTCATGGAATGGAATGGAATGGAGAGGAATGGAATGGACTATAATAGAGTGGAATGGAATTTAAAGAAATGGAAAGGAGAGGAATGGAATCAAATGAATAGGAATGGAATGAAGAGTAATAGAATGGAATGGAGTGGAATGAAATAGAGAGAAATGCAATGGAGAGGAGTGGAAATGTATGGAATGGAAAGGCATGAAATGGAATGGAATGGAGAGGAATGGAATGGAATGGAATGGAGAGGAATGGAATGGAATGGAATGGAGATGAATGGAATGGAATGGAATGGAGATGAATGGAATGGATACGAATGCAATGTAATGGAGTGGAAGGGAAAGGAGAGGAATGGAATGGAATCGAATGGAATAGATTGGAATGAAATGGAGAGGTATGGAATGGAATGTAGAGGAATGGAATGGAAAGGAATGGAATGGAATAGAATGATTGGAGAAATTGTAATGGATAGGAATGGAACGCAGAGAAAAGGAATGGAATGGAGAGAAATAGAAAAGAATGGAATAGATTTGAATGGAATGGTATGGAATTGACTGGAGAAGAATAGAAAGGACAGGAATGGAAAGGAGAGGAATAGAAAGGAATGGAAAGGAATGGAATGGAGTGGAGTAGATTGATATGGAATGGAGTGGCATGGGATGCAATGGAATAAAGAGGAATGGAATGGAAATAAGTGGAATGGAATTGAGTGGAAAGGAATGGAATGGAAATCACTGGAATCTAATGGAATGGAATGGAATGGATAGAAATGGAATGGAATGGAATGGAGAGGTATGGAAATAAATGGAATCGAACTGAATGGAATGGAGTGGAATGGCATGTCATGGAATAGAATGGATTGGAATGGAGAGGAAATGCATGGAATGGAATGGAGAGGAATGGAATTGCATGGAGGGGAATGGAGGGAATGGAATGGACTTGAATGGATTGGAATGGAATGGAGACGAATGGAGTGGAATGGAATCAAGTAGTGTAGATGGAGTGGAATGGAAGGGAGTAGAGTGGAACCAAAAGGAAGGAATGGAATAGAATTGAATAGACAGGAATGGAATGCAGAGGAATGGAAAGGAATGGAATGGAGAGGAATTGAATGAAATGCAATTTAATGGAGAGAAACGGAATGGAGTGGAGTGGAAAGAATGGAATGGAATGGACAGGCATGGAAAGGAATGCAGGAGGAATGGAAGAAATGAATTGAATGGAAAGGAGAAGAATGGAATGGAGATGAATGGGATGAACTGGAATTGAATGAGGTGGAATAGAAAGGAGAGAAATAGAATGGATTGAAATGGAATGGATCGCAATGGAATGGAGAGGAATGGAATAGAATGAAGAGGAATGGAATGGAATAGAGAGGAATGGAATGGAATGCAATGCAAAAGAATGGAATGGAAAGTAATGAAAAAGAATGGAATAGAATGGAATGGAATGACACAGAAAGAAATGGAGAGGAATGGAATGGACAGAAATGGAATGGATTGGAGTGGAATGTAATGGAATAGAGTGGCATGGTATGGAATGGATTGGAGAGGAATGGAATGGAATGGAGTGGAATGAAAGGGAGTGGAATGGCATGTCATGGAATGGAATGAAATTGAGAGTAATGGAATGGAATGCAATGGAATGGATTGGAATGGAAGGCAGAGGAGTGGAATGGAATGGAGTGGAATGAAATAGAATGTAGAGTAAAGGAATAGAATGAAATGGTATGGAAATTAATGGAGAGAAATAGAAAGGGGAGTAAAGAAATGGAATGGAGACCAATTGAATGGAATGGAATGGAGAGGAATGGTTTGGAAGGGAGAGGAATGGAATGGAGAGGAATGGAATGGACTGGAATGGAAAGAAATGGAAAAGAATGGAATGGAATGTAGTGGAATGTAATGGAATGGAGTGGCATGGGATGGAATGGAATAGAGAGGAATGGAATGGAATGGAGCAGAAAGGAAATGAGTAGAATGAAATGGAATGGAAATCAGTGGAATGGAATGGAATAGAAAGGATAGAAATGGAATGGAATGGAATGGAGAGGGATGGAATGGAATGGAGTGGGGAGGAGTGGAAAGGAATGGAATCGAACTGAATGGAATGGAGTGGAATGGCATGTCATAGTATGGAATGGAATGGAGGGAAAAGGAATAAAATGGAACGGAGAGGAATGGAATGGAATTTAATGGAATGGAAAGGAGAGGAATAGAATGGAATGGGGATTAATGGATTGTAATGGAGAGGAATGGAATGAAATGAAAAGGAGAGGATTGGAATGAAGAGTATAGAATGGATTGGAATGGAATAGAATGGAATGCAGAGAAATCTAATCGAATGGAAAGGAGAGGAACGGAATGTAGATGAAATAAATGGAATCGAATTAATGGAATGGAATACAGAAAAACTTGAGAGTAATGGAGAGGAATGATATGGAATTGACAGGAATGGAATGGAATGGAGTGGAATGGAATGGATAGGAATGGAATGGAGAGAAATGGAATGGAATGGAATGGAATAGAATGTAAATGAATGGAATGGAATGGAGAAGAAAGGTATGGAGATGACTGGAATGGAATGGAATGGAATGTATAGGAATGGAATGGAATGTAGAGAAAGGGAATTGTAAGAAATGGAATGGAATGGATTGGAATGGAAGGGAATGGAGGGAATGGAATGGTATGGAATGAATGGAATGAAATGGAATGGAATGGAGATTAATGGAATGGAATGGATGGAGTGGAATGGAATGGAGTGGAATGGAATGGAAAGGAATAGAACGGAATAGAATGGAGAGGAATGGAATGGAATGGAATCGAGAGGAATGAAATGAATTGAAAACGAAAGGAATGGAGATGTTGGGATGGAATGGAATGCAGAGGAATTGAACGAATTGAATGCAGAGGAATGGAATGTTTTAGAATGGACTGGAATAGAGATGAAAGGAATGAAGAGTAATGGAATGGAGAGGAGTGGAATGAAATGGAGAGGATTGGAATGGAATGGAGTGGTATGGATTGTAATGGAGAGGAATGGAAAGGAATGGATTGGAAAGGAATGGAGTGGAATGGAATGGAATGTTGAGGAATGGACCTGAATTAAGAGGAATGGAATGGAGAGACACGGAATGGAAAGGAAGAGAATGAAGAGATATGGAATCAGAGGAATGGAATTGAAAGGAATGGAAAGGAATGGGATGGAATTGAATGAATGAAAGGGAAAGGAGAAGAACGGAATGGAGGTGAATAGAGAGGAATGGAATAGAGGGGAATGGAGTGGAATGGAGTGGAATGGAATGGAGTGGAATGGAATGGATGGAGTGAAATGGAATGGGGTGGTCTGGAATTGAATGGAATAAAGAAGAATGGAATGGATTGGATGGAGTAGAATTGAATGGAGTGGAATGGAATGAATGGATTTATGGAGAGGAATGGAGTGGAATTGAATGGAGTGGAATGGAATCGAATCGAATCAAAAAGAAATGAATAGAGAGGAATGGCATGGAATGAAATGGAATGGAGAGGAAGGAAATGAAATGGAGAGGATTGGAATGGAATGGAGTGGAATTGATTGGAATGGAGAGGAATGGAATGGAATGCAATGGAAAGAAATGGAGACGAATGAATGGAATGGAATGGAATGGAAAGGAATGGAATGGGTAGGAATGGAAAGGAGAGGAATGGAAAGGAATGGAATGCCATGGAATGGGAGAGAATTTAGAGGACTGAAATGGAATGGAATGGAATGGAGTGGAGTGAAATGGAAAGGAGAGGAACGGAATTGAATCCAATGGAATTGAATGAAATGGCATGGAGAGGAATGGAATGGAATGGAGAAGAATGGAAAGGAACGGAGAGGAATGGAGTGGAATGGAATTAATGGAGAGGAATGGAATGGAATGCAGTGCAAAGGAATGGAATGCAGTGCAAAGAATGGAATAGACAGGAATGAAAAGAATGGAATAGACTGGAATGGAATGGTATGGATTGGAATGGAGGGGAATAGAATAGAGAGGACTGGAAAGGACAGGAATGGAAAGGAATGGAATGGAATGAAATGGAGTGGAATTGAGTGGAATGAAATGGAATGGGAATCAGTGGAATGGAATGAAATGAATAGAAATGGAATGGATTGGAATGGAGAGGAATGGAAAGGAATGGAATGGAGAGAAATGGAAAGTAATGGAATCTAACTGAATGGAATGGAGTGAAATGGCATGTCATGGAATGGAATGGAATGGAGAGGAAAGGAAAGGAATGGAAAGGAGAGAACTGGGATTGAATGGAATTTAATGGAATGGAAAGGAGAGGAATAGAATGGAATGGAGAGGAAGGGATTGCAATGGAGAGGAATGGAATGGAATAGAATGGAATGGAGAGTAATCTAATGGAATGGAATTGAGAAGAATTGAAAGGAGATGAATTAAATGGAATGGAATGGAATGGAATGGAATGGAATGCAGAGAAATTGAGAGTAATGTATAGGAATGGAATGGAATTGAGAGAAACGGAATGGAGAGGAATGCAATAGAAAGGAATAGAGTTGAATGGAATTGACAGGATTGGAAGGAGAGAGATGCAATGTTATGGAATGAAATGGAGAGTAAATGAATGGAGAGGACTGGAATGGAATGGAATGCAGAGGAATGGTATGGAATTGAATGGAGAGGAATGGAATGGAGTGGAATGAGGAGGAATAGAGTGGAATGGAATTGAATGGAGAGGAAGGGAATGGAGAGGAATGAAATGAAATACAATGGAATAGATTGGAATTGAAAGGAGAGGAATGGAATGGAAAGGAGTGGAATGGAAGGGAATGGAATGGAAGGGAGAGGAATGGAATGGAATGGAATGAATAGAGAGTAATGGAATGGAATGCAATGCAAAAGAATGGAGTGGAGAGGAATGGAAAAGAACGGAAGAGCTGGATTGAAATGGTATAGAATGAAATGGAGAGGTATGGAATAGAGAGGAATGGAAGGGACATGAATGAAATGTAATGGAAAGAAATGGAATGGAAGGGAGTGGATTGTCATGGAATGGAGTGTTATGGAATGGAATGGAATGGAGAGGAATGGAATGGAGTGGATTGGAATAGAGTGGAATGGAATAGAATGGAGAGGAATGGAAAGGAATGGAATTGAATAGAATGAAATGAAGTAGAATGGCATGGATGGAATGGAATGGAATGGAGAGGAATGGAATGAAATGGAATGGAATGGAATTTAATGTATTGAAAAGGAGAGGAATGGAATGGAATGGAGAGGAGTTGAATGGAATGGAAGGGTATGGAAATGAATGAATGGAAGGCAAAGGAGAAGAACAGAATGGAGAGGAATGGAGAGGAATGGAATGGAATGGAGTGGAATGGTATGGAAATCAGAGGAATGGAATGAAATGTAGAGGAATGGAATGGACTGGAGAGGTAAGGAATGGAATGAAATGAATTGAGAGCAATGCAATGGAATGGAATGGAATGCAATGCAAAGGAATGGAATGGAGACGAATGGAAAAGAATGGAAAATAATGGAATGGAATGTTATGGAATGGAAAGGAGAGCAATGGAATGGAGAGGAATGGAATGGAGAGGAATGCAATGGAATGGAGAGGAATGGCATGGAATATAGAGAAATGGTTTGGAATTGAGTGGAATGGGATGAAATGTAATGGAGAAGAATGGAATGAAAGGGTGTGGAATGGAATGCAGTGGAATGAAATGGAATGGAATTCAGTGGAATGGAATGGAGTGGCATTAAGTGGAATGGAATGGAAGGGAATGGAATGGATTGGAGAGCAATGGAATGAAATGGAATGGAGAGGAAAGGATTGGAGAGGAATGGAATGGAATGGAGTGTATTGACGAAGAATTGAATGGAGTGGAAGGGAATGGAATGGAGTGGAATGGAATGCCTTGGAGAGGAATTGAATGAAATGGAGAGGAATGGCATGGAATGAAACGGAGAGGAATAGAATAGAATGGAGTGGAGTGGATAGGAATGGACAGGAATGGAGAGGAATGGAATAGAGAGGAACTGAATGGAATGGATTGTAATGGAATGGAATGGAATGGAGAGGAATGTAATGGAGAGAAAAGGAATGGAGTGGAATGAAGAGTAATGGAGTAGAGGGTAATGGAATGGAAAAGAGTGGAATGGAATGGAAATGAGTGGAAAGGAATAGAATGGAGAGGAATGGAAGGAAGTGGAATGGAATGGAATGGAATGGAATTTTGAGGAATGAAATGGAATGGATGGAATAGAATGGAAGGGAGTGGAATGGAATGGAATGAAGTGGAATGAAATGGTATGGGATGAAATGGAGAGAAATGGAATGAAATTGAATGTGAAGGAATGGAATAGAGTGGACTGGAATGAAGTGGAATGAAATGGAATGCAATGGAGAGAAATGGAATGGTATTGAATGGAGAAGAACAGAATGGATTGAAAAAGAGAGGAATGGAATAGAATGGAGAGGAATGACTGGAAAGGAGAGGAATGGAGAGGAATGGAAGGGAGAGGAACAGAATGGAATGGATTGGAATGTAATGAAATGGAGATGAAAGGAATGGAGAGGAATGGAATGGAGAGGAATGGAATGGAAAGGAGTGGAATGAAATGGAAAGGAGAGGAAAGGAAATGAATGGAGAGGAATGGAATGGGATGGAGTGGAAGGGAGAGGAATGGAATGGCGTTCAATGAAATTGAATGGAAAGGAGAAAAATGGAACGGGTTGGAGTGGAATGAAGTGGTTTGTAGTGGAATGGAGTGGAGTGGAATGGAATGGAGAGGAATGGAATGTAATGGAAAGAAATGGAGAGGAATGGAATGAAGGGGAATGGAATGGAATAGAATAGAATGAAATTTAGAGGAATGGAATGGAGAGGAATGCAATGGAATGCAGTGAGTGGAGTGGAATGGAATGGAGTGAATGGATTGAGTGGAATGGAATGCAGTAGAGTGGAACCGAATGGAATGGAATGGAATGGAGTGGAATGGAATGGAATAGAGAGGAATGGAATGGAATGGATTGGAGAGGAATGGAATTTGATGGGTGGAATGGGAAGGACAGGAATGGAGTGGAATGCAATCGAATGGATTGGAATGGAATGGAGTGGAATGGAGAGGAATGGAATGGAATGGAATGAATGGAGAAGAATGGAATGGAATGGAATGCAATGCTAAAGAATGGAATGGAGAGTTATGGAAAAGAATGGAATAGAATGGAATGGAATGGTAGGGAATGGAGAGGATAGTATTGGAATGGAATGGAAAGGAATGGAATGGAATGGAGTGGAATGGAATGGAATGGAGTGGCATGGGATGGAATGGGATGGAGAGGAATGGAATGGAATGGAATGGAGTGGAATGGAATGGAGTGGAATGGCATGTCATGGAATGGATTGGAAAGGAGAGGAATGGAATGGAATGCAATGGAATGGAATGGAGAGTAATGGAAAACAATGGAATAGAATGGAATGAAATGATGTTGAATGGAATGGAGTGGAATAGAGAGGATTAGAATGGACTGGATTGGAATGGAATGGAATGAAATGGAAAGGAGTGTAATAAAAGGAATGGAGTGGCATGGCATGTAATGGAAAGGAGAGGATTTGAACCGATTGGAGTGGATTGGAATGGAGTGGAATGAAATGAAATGGAAATCAGTGGAATGGAATGGAATGGAATGAAATCGAGAGCAATGGAATGGAATGGAATAAAGAAGAATGGAATGGAATGGAATCGAACAGAATGGAATGGAGTGGAATGTCATGGATGGAATGGAATGGAACGTCGGCTATAGGAATGCAGTGGAATGGAGAGGAATGGAATGAATTGGAATGAAATGGAATTTAATGGAATGGAAAGTAGGGAAATGGAATGGAATGGAGAATAATGGAATGGAATGGAATGAAGAGGAATGGAATGTGTTGGAATAGAATGGAATGGAGAGGAATCTAATGGAATGGAATGGAGAGGACTGGAATGGAATGGACTGGAATGAAACGGAATGGAATGGAACGGAAAAAATGGAGTGAAAGTGAATAGTATGGAGATAAATGGAACTGAATGGAATTGAGAGAAATGTGATGGGGGGAATGGTATGGAATGGAATGGAATGGAGTGGAATGGAATGGAGAGAAATGGAATGGAATGCAATGGAATGGAGAGGAAATGAATGGAATGGAATGGAGAGGAATGTTATGGAGATGACTGGAATGGAATAGAATGGAATGTATAGGAATGCAATGGAATGTAGTGATATGGAATTGGGAGGAATGGAATGGACTGAAGTGGAATGGAATGGAAAGGACTGCAATGGAATGGTATAGAATGGAATGGAATGGAATGTAGAAGAATGGACTGGACTGGATGGAAGGGAATGGAATGGAGTGGAATGGAATGGAATGGAATAGAATGGAATAGAATGGAGTGGCATGGAATGGAATAGAATGTATTGGAATGGAGAGGAATGGAGTGGAATAGAAAGGAATGGAGAGGAATTAAAAGGAGTGAAATGTAATGGAATTGAATGGAATAGAGAGGAATGAAATGAAGAGGAATCGCTTGAAGAGGAAAGAAATGGAAAGAAATGGAATGGATATGAAGGGAATGAAGTGGAGAGGATGGGACTGGAATGGAGTGGAATGGATTGGAATGGAGAGGAATGCAATGGAGAGAAAGGGAATGAAATTGAGAGGAATGGAATGGAATGGAGTGAAATAGAATGGAGAAGAATTGGATGGATTGGAATAGAAAGGAATGGAGAGGAATGGAATGGAGAGGAAAAAATGGGATGGAATGAATTGGAGAGGAAGGAATGCAGAGGAATGAAATGGAGAGGAATAAATGGGATGGATTGGATTGGAGAGGAAAAGAAGGAAGAGGAATGGAATAGAGAGGAATGGAATGGAATGCAGAGGAATGGAATGGAGAGGAATGTAAAGGAATAGAATGTAATGGAATGGGAGGGAATTTAAAGAACTGAGATGGAATGGAATGGAATGAAGTGGAATGGAATGGAATGGAGAGCCATGGAATGAAATGGAGTGGAAAGGAGAAGAATGGAAAGTACGTGAAAGGAAAAGAATGGAATGGAAGAGAGTAGAGTGGAACCGAATGGAATGGAAGGGAATGGATTGGAGTGGAATGGAATTGAATGGAAAGGAAAGGAATCGACTGGATTGAAATTGAATTGAATGGAGAGGAATGGAAAGGAATTGAGAGGAATGGAATGGAGTGGAATGGAATGAAATATAATGTAGGAAAATGGAATGGACAGGATGGAAATTGAGAGAAAAGGAATGGAATGGAATGGAGAGGTATGGAATGAAATGGGATGGAATAGAATTTAATGTATTGGCAAGGAGAGGAATGGAACGGAATGGAGAGGAATGTCTTGGAATGGAGAGGAATAGAATGGTGAGGAATGGAATGGAATGAAATAAAGAGGAATGGAAAGCTTGGAATGGAATGGAAAGGTATGGAATGGAGAGGAATCTAATGGAATGGAATGGAGAGGTATGAAATGGAGATGAATGAAATGGATTGGAATGGAAGGGAATGGAATGAATAGAAAGGATTAGAATGGAGAGCAATGGAATGGAATGGAATGGAGAAGAATGGACTGGAATGGAATGGAGTGGAAAGGAATGGAGAGGAATGGAATGGAGAGTAATGGAATGGAATGGAGTGGAATGGAATGGATTAGATTTGAATGTAATGGTATTTGATGGAAGGGAATTGAGAGGAATGGAATGGGATGGAAGGAATAGAATGCAATGGAGTGGAATGGAATGGAAAGGAAAGGAATGGAGAGGAATGGAATGGAATGGAGAGAAATTCAGAGGTATGGAATGGAGAGGAATGGAATGGTTAGGATTGGAGGGGATTGGAATGGAAAAGAATGGAATGGAATGGTATGGAATGGAATGGAGAGGAATGGAAAGAAGAAGGAATGGAAAGGACAGGATTATAATGGAATGGAAAGGAATGGAAGGCAATGGAGTGGAATGTAATGGAATGGAGTGGCATGGAAGGAATGGAATGGAGAGGAATGTAATGGAATGAAGTCGAATGGAATGGAGTGGAATGGCATTTCATGGAATGGAATGGAAAGGAGAGGAATGGAATGGAATACATTGGAATGGATTGAAACTGAATGGAGAGGAATGGAATGTAATGGAGTGGAAGGGAATGGAATGGAGAGTAATGGGATGGAATTGAATGAATGGAGAGGAAAAGAATGGAATGCAAAGGAATTTAATGGAGAGGAATGGAAAAGAATGGAAGAGAATGGAATGAAATGGTATGGAATTCAACGGAGAGGTATGGAATAGAGAGGAATGGAATGGGCAGGAATGGAATGAAATGGAAAGAAAAGGAATGGATTGGAGTGGAATGTAATGGAATGGAGTGTTATGGCATGGAATGTAATCGAGAGGAATGGAGTGGAATGGAGTGGATTGGAGTGGAATGGAATGGAATAGAAGGAAGAGGAATGGAAAGGAATGGATTCGGATGGAATGGAAAGAGTATAGTGGGATTTAATGGACTGGATTGGAATGGAGAGGAATGGATTGAAATGGAGAAGGATGGAATGAAATGGAATGGAATGGACTTTAATGTATTGGAAAGAAGAGGAATGGAATGGAATGGAAAGGAATGTCTTGGAATAAAGAGGAATGGAATGGAATGGAGAGGAATGTAATGGAATGGATTGGAGATGAATTTAATGGAGATGAATGAAATAGATGAAATGGAATGGATTGGAAAGAATGGAATGGAATGCAGAGGAATTGAGAAGAATGGAGAGGAATTGAATGGAATGGAGAGGATCGCAATGGAATGGAGAAGAATGGAATGGAATGGAAAGGAATCGAAGGCAGTGAAATTGAATATAACAGAGAGGAAAAAAAATAATGGAATTGAGAGGAATGGAATGGAGAGGAATGGAGTGGAATGGAAGGGAATGGAGGGAAATGGAATGGAATGGAATGAAATGGATAGGAAATGAGTGGAATGGAATGGAGAGGAATGAAATTGAATGCATAGGAATGAAGAGGATTGGAAGGGGGGGAATGGAATGGAATTTAGATGAAAAGAATGGAGTGGAATGGAAGGGAGAGGGAAGGAATGGAATGGAGAGGAATGGATTCGAATTGAATGGAGTGGAAAAGATGGAGTGGAAAGGAAGGTGGTAGAGTGGAAACGAATGGAATGGAATAGAATGGAATGGGATGGAATGAAATATAGAGAAATGGAAAGGAATGGAATGGAGAGGAATGGAATGGAATGAAGTGGAATGGAGAGGAATGAAATGGAGTGAATGGAATAGAATGCACAGCAGTGGAATGGAGAGGAATGGAATGGAATGGAATAGAAGGAATGGAGAGGATTGGAAAGTAATGGAGTGGAATGGAAAGGAATGGAAAGAAGAGAAGTGGAATGGAATGGAAACAATGGAATGGAATGGAGTGGAATGGAATGGAAAGGAATGGAATGGAGAGTAATGGAATGGTATGGAGAGTAATAGAATGGAAAGGAATGGAGAGGAATGGTTTGGAAGGGAGAGGAATGAATTGAGAAGAATGGTATGGAATGGAGTGGAATGGAATGGAGTGGAGTAGAAGGTAATGGTATGGAATGGAATACAATTGTTAGGAATGGAATGGAGTGGAATGGAAAGGGGAGGAAGGAAATGGAATCCAATTGATTGGATAGGAATGGAATGGAGAAGAATGGTATGAAACGGAGTGGATTGGAATGGAATGGAAAGGAATGGAATGGAAAGGAATGATTGGAGAGGAATAGAACGGATTGTAATGTAATGCAGAGCACAGGAATGGAATGGAGAGGAATGAAAAAGATTGGGATAGAGTGGAATGGAATGTTTTGGAATGGAATGGAGAGGAATATATTGGAGAGGAATGGAATGGACAGGAATGGAATGGAAAGGAGTGGAATAGAATCAATGGAATGGAATGCAGAGAAATTGAGAGTAATGGATAGGAATGGAATAGAATGGAATGGAGAGGAATGGAGTGGTTTTGAATTGGAATGGAAAGAAATGGAATAGAAAGGAATGGAATAGTAGGGAATGGCATAGAGAGGAATGGAAAGTAGAGGAATGGAATGGACAGGAATGGAATGAATGGAAAGGAATGGAATGGAATGGAGTGGAATGGAATGGAATGGAGTGGCATGGGTAGGAATGGAATGGAGAGGAATGGAATGGATTGGAGTGGAATGGAATGGAGTGGAATAGCATTTCATGGAATGGAATGGAATGGAATGAAATGGAATAAAATGGAATGGATTGGAATTAAAAGGAGAGGAATGGAATGGAATGGAGTGGAATGGAATGGAATGGAGATGAATGGAATGGAATGCAATGAATGGAGAGAAATGGGATGGAATGGAATGGGATGCAATGCAAAGGAATGGAATAGAGAGGAATGAAAAAGAACGGAAGAGATGGAATGGAGAGTTATGGAATAGAGGGGAATAGAATGGACATGAATAGAAGGGAATGGAAAGAAATGGAATGGAGTGGATTGTCATGGAATGGAGTGAATGGAGATGAATGTAATGAAATGGAGTGTATTGGAATGGAGTGGAAGGGAATAGAATGGAGAGGAATGGAAAGGAATGGAATGGAATGGAGTGGAATGGTATGTAATGTAATGGAATGGAATGGAGAAGAATGAAATCAAATAGAATGGAATGGAATTTAACGTATGGGAAAGGAGAGGAATGTAATGGACGGAGAGGAATGTCTTGGAATGGAGAGGAATGGAATGGAATGAAGAGAAATTGAATGGAATGCAATGCAATGGAATGGCAGGGAATGGAGAGGAATGGAATGGAGAAGAATGGAATGGAATAAAACGGAGAGGAATGGAATAGAATGGAGAGGAATGGAATGGAATGGACAGAAAAGGAGAGGAATGGAATGGAGAGGATTGGAATGAAACGGATTGGAATGGAATGGAATAGAGAGGAATGGAATGGAGAGGAATGGAATGTAGGGGAATGCAATGGTGTGGAATGAATGGAAAGTAGTGGAATGGAATGGAAAGGATAGGAAAGGAATGGAATGGAGGGGATGTCATGGAATGGAGTGTTATGGTATGCAGTGAATGGAGAGGAAAGGAATGGAATGGAGTGGATTGGAATGGAGTGGAAGGGAATAGAATGGAGAGGAATGGAAAGGAATGGAATCGAATGGAATGGAATGGAATGGAGTGGAATAGCATGTACCGTAATGGAATGGAATGGAGAGGAATGAAATGAAATAGAATGGAATGGAATTTAACGTATGGGAAAGGAGAGGAACGTAATGGACGGAGAGGAATGTCTTGGAATGGAGAGGAATGGAATGGAATGGAGAGTAATGGAATGGAATGCAATGCAATGGAATGGCAGGGTATGGAGAGGAATGGAATGGAATGGAGAATAATGGAATGGATTAAAACGGAGAGGAATGGAATAGAATGGAGAGGAATGGAATGGACAGAAATGGAGAGGAATGGAATGGAGAGGATTGGAATGAAACGCATTGGAATGGAATGGAATAGAGAGGAATGGAATGGAGAGGAATGGAATGGAGGGGAATGCAATGGTGTGGAATGGAATGGAAAGTAGTGGAATGAAATGGAAAGGATAGGAAAGAAATGGAATAGAGAGGAATGAAATGGAATGGGGTGGAATGGAATGGTATGGAATGGAATGGAATTGGGAGGAAAGGAACGGAATGGATGGAATAGAATGGAATGGAGTGGAATGGAATGGAATGGAAAAGAATGGAATGGAATGGAATGGAGAGCCTAGGAATGGAATCGAATGGAATTGAGAGGATTTGAATGGGATCGAATGGAATGGAGGGGATTGAAAAGTAGAGAAAAGGAATGGAATGGAATGCAATGGAATGAACAGGAACAGAGAGGAAAGGAATGAAGAGGAATTGACTGGAGAGGAAAGGAATGGAGTGGAATGGAACGGAGATGAATGGAATGAAATAGAGAGGAAAGGATTGGAATGGAGTGGAATAGATTGGAATAGAGTGGAATGGAATGGATTGAAAAGAAATGGAGTGGAATGGAATGGAATGTTGAGTAATGGAACTGAATGGAGAGGAATGGAATGGAAAGGAATGGAATGGAATGGAAAGATATGGAATCAGAGGAATGGAATGGAGTGGAATGGAATGGAATGGAGAGGAATTGAATGGAATGGAAGGGTATGGGAATTGATGAATGGAAGAGAAAGGAGAAGAACAGAATGGAGTTGAATGGAATGGAGAGGAATGGAATGGAATGGAGTGGAATGGGATGGAACTCAGAGGAATGGAATGAAATGTAGAGGAAAGGAATGGAATGGAGAGGAAAGGAATGGAATGAATTGAAAGCAATGCAATGGAATGGAATGGAATGCAATGCAAAGGAATGAAATGGAGAGGAATGGAAAAGAATGGAATAGAATGGAATAGAATGGAGAGCAATGGAATGGAGAGGAATGGAGTGGAGAGGAATGAAATGGAATGGAGAGGAATGGCATGGAATATAGTGAAATGTATTGGAATTGAGTGGAATGGGATGAAATGTAATGGAGAGGAATGGAATGGAATGGTGTGGAATGGAATGCAGTGAAATGAAATGGAATGGAATTCAGTGGAATGGAATGAATGGAATGGATAGGAGAGCAATGGAATGGAATGGAGAGGGATGAAATGGAGAGAAATGGAATGGAGAGGAATAAAGAGGAATGGAATAGAGTGGAATGGAATGGAAAAACGTGGAATGGAATGGAAATGAGTGGAAAGGAATGAAATGGAGAGGAATGAAAAGAAGTGGAGTGGAATGGTATAGAATGGAGGGGAATTTTGAGGAATGTAATGGAATGGTTGAAATAGAATGGAATGAAGTGGAAAGGAATGGAATGGAATGGAGTGGAATGTAATGGTATGGGATGGAAAGGTGAGGAATGGAATGGAATTGAATGGAGAGGAATGGAAAGGAGTGCAATGGAATGGAGTTGAATGAAATGAAATGGAATGGAATGGAGAGAAATGGAATGGTATTGAATGGAGAAGAATGGAATGGAGAGGAATCGAAAGGATTTGAGTGGAATGAGGAGGAATTGAATGGAGTAGAATGGAATAGAATGGAGTGGAATGGAATGGATTAGAGAGGAAAGGAATGAAATGGATATGAATGGAATGGAATGAAACAGAGAGGAATGGAATAGAATGGAGAGCAATGGATGGAATGGAGAGGAATGGAATAGAGAGAAAAGGAATGGAATGGGTTGGAATGGAATGGAATGGAGAAGAATGGAATGGAGTGGAATGGAATAGAGAGCAATGGAGAGGAATGGAATGGAGTGGAATGAAATGCAAAGGAGTGGAATGAAAGGGAGAGGAGAGGAAAAGAATTGAATGGAGAGAAATGGAATAAAATAGAGTGGAAAGGAGAGCAACGGAATGGAGTTCAATGAAATTGAAGGGAAAGGAGAATAATGGAATGGATTGGAGAGGAATAGAGTTGTTTGGAGTGGAATGGAATGGAGTGGAGTGGATGGAATGTAATGGAGAGGAATGGAATATAATGGAAAGAAATGGAGAGGAATGGAAAGAAGGGGAATGGAATGGAATAGAATGGAAGGGAATTTAGAGGAATGAAATGGAGAGGAATTGAATGGAATGCAGAGGAATGGATTGGAATGCAATGGAGTGAATGGATGGAGGGAATGGAATGCAGTAGAGTGGAACCGAATGGAATGGAATGGAATGGAATAGAGAGGAATGGAATGGGATGGATTGGATTGGAGGGGAATGGAATGGAATGGAATGGAATTTGATGGGTGTAATGGAAAGGAGTGGAATAAAGTGGAATACAGTCGAATGGATTGGAATGGAATGGAGAGGAATGGAATGGAAAGGAGAGGAATGGAATGGAATGGAGAGGAATGGAACGGAATGGAGAGGAATGGAATGAAATGCAATGCTAAAGAATGGAATGGAGAGTAATGGGAAAGAATGGAATAGATTGGAATGTAATATTAGGGAATGGAATGGATAGTATTGGGAAGGAATGGAAAGGAATGGAATGGAATGGAGTGGAATGTCATGCTTTGGAGTGTCATGGGATGTAATGGAATGGAGAGAAAAGGAATGGAATGGAGTGGAATGGCATGTTATGGAATGTATTGGAAAGGAGAAGAATGGAATGGAAAGCAATGGAATCGATTGGATTGGAATGGAGAGGAATGGAAAGCAATGGAATAGAATGGAATGAAATGGTATTGAATGGAATGGAGAGGAATGGGATAGAGAGGATTAGAATGGACAGGAAAGGAATGGAATGGAATGAAATGGAATGGAATGGAGTGGCAAGGCATGTAATGGAATGGAGAGGAATTGAACCGATTGGAGTTGATTGGAATGGAGTGGAATGGAATGGAAATCAGTGGAATGGAATGGAATGGAGAGGAATGGAATGAAGAGGAATGGCATAGAACGGAATGGAATGGAGTGGAATGTAATGGAATGGAATGGATATAGGCAAAAAGAATGCAGTTGAATGGAAAGGAATGGAATGAATTGGAATGGAATGGAATTTAATGGAATGGAAAGTAGAGGAATAGAATGGAATGGAATGGAGAGGAATGGCATAGAACGGAATGGAATGGAGTGGAATGGAATGTAATGGAATGGATATAGGCAAAAGGAATGCAGTTGAATGGAAAGGAATGGAATGAATTGGAATGGAATGGAATTTAATGGAATGGAAAGTAGAGGAATGGAATGGAATGGAGAGGAATGTCTTGGAATGGAGAGGAATGGAATGGAATGGAATAGAGAATAATGGAATGGAATGGAATGAAGAGGAATGTAATGTGTTGGAATGGGATGGAATTGAATGAAATGGAGAGGAATCTTATGGAATGGAATGGAGAGAATTGGAATGGAATGGAGAGGAATGGAATGGACTGGAAAGGAATGGAACGGAATCAAATGGAGTGAAATTGAATAATATGTAGAGAAATGGAACTCTATGGAATTGAGAGGAATGGAATGGAGAGTAATGCTATGGAATGGCATGGAATGGAGTGGAATGGAATGGATAGGAATGGAATGGAGAGAAATGAAATGAAATGGAGAGGAAATGAATGGAATGAAACGGAGAGGAATGTTATGAACATGAAATGGAATAGAATGGAATGTATAGGAATATAATGGAATGCAGTGAAATGGAATTCGGAGGAATGGAATGGACTGAAGTGCAATGGAATGGAAAGGACTGCAATGGAATGGTATGGAATGGATGGAATGGAGAAAAGTGGAATGGACTGGATGGAGGGGAATGGAATGGAGTGGAATGGTATGGAAAGGAATAGAATGGAATTGAATGGAGTGGAATGGAATGGAATAGAATGTATTGGAATGGAATGGAATTGAAAGGAAAGGAGAGGAATTAAAAGGAGTGAAATATAATGGAATGGAATGGAATAGAGAAGAATGAAATGAGGAGTAATTGCTTGGAGAGGAAAGGAACGGAATGGAAAGGAAGGAAATGAAATGGAGAGGATTGGACGGGAATGGAATGGAATGGATTGGAATGGAGAGGAATGCAATGAAGAAGAAGGGAATGAAATGGAAAGGAATAGAATGGAATGGAATGGAGTGAAATAGAATAGAGAGGAATGGAATGGAATGGAATGGAAAGGAATGGAGAGGAATGGAATGGAGAGGAATAAATGGGATAGAATGGATTGGAGAGGAAAGGAATGGAAAGGAATTGAATAGAGAGGAATAAATGGGATGAACTGGATTGGAGAGGAAAGGAAGGAAGTAGAATGGAATGGAGAGGAATGGTATGGAATGGAGAGGAATGGAATGGAGAGGAATGTAAAGGAATAGAATGTAATGGAATGGGAGGGAATTTAGAGGACTGAAATGGAATGGAATGGAATAGAATGATGTGGAATGGAATGGAATGGTGAGGAATGGAATGTTGAGGAATACAATGGAATAGAGAGCCATGGAATGGAATGGAGTGGAAAGAAGAGGAATGGAATGTAGGTGAAATGAAAAGAATGGAATGGAATAGAGTGGATAGAATGGAATGGAAGAGAATGGATTGGAGTGGAATGAAATTGATTGGAAAGGAATGGAATTGAATGGAAAGGAAAGGAATCAACTGTAGTGAAATTGAATAAAATGGAGAGGAATGGAAAGGAAAGGAATTGAGAGGAATGGAATGGAGTGGAATGGAATGAAATGGAATGTAGGAAAATGGAATGGACAGGAATGAAATTGAGAGAAAAGGAATAGAATGGAATGGAGAGGTATGGAATGGAATTTAATGTACTGGCAAGGAGTGGATTGGAATGAAATGGAGAGGAATGTCTTGGAATGGAGAGGAATGGAAAAGAGAGGAATGGAATGGAATGAAAAGAAGAGGAATGGAAAGGGTTGGAATAGAATGGAAAGGTATTTAATGGAGAGGAATCTAATGGAATGGAATGAAGAGGAATGGAATGGAGATGAATGAAATGGAATTGAATGGAAGGGAATGGAATGGAATGGAATGGAGAGGAGTGGAATGGAGAACAATGGAATGGAATGGAATGGAGAAGAATGGATTGGAATGGAATGAAGTGTAAAGAAATGGAATGGAATTGAATGAAGAGGAATCGAATGGAATGGAGTGGATTCGAATGGATTGGATTGGAATATAATGGTATGGGATGGAATGGAATTGAGAGGAATGGAATGGAATGGAAGGAATAGCATGGAATGGAGTGGAATGGAAAGGAAAGGAATGGACAGGAATGGAATGGAATGGAATGGAGAGAAATTCAGAGGTATGGAATGGAGAGGAATGGAGTGGTTAAGATTGGAAGCGATTGGAATGGAAAAGAATGGAATAGAATGGAATGGGATGATTTGGAATGGAATGGAGAGGAATGGAAAGAAGAACGAATGGAAAGTACAGGAATAAAATGGAATGGAAAGGAATGGAATGCAATGGAGTGGAAAAGAATGGAATGGAGTGGCATGGGAAGAAATGGAATAGAGAGGATTGAGTGGAATGGAGTCAAATGGAATGGAGTGGAATGGAGTGGAATGGAGAGGAATGGAATGGAATTGAATGGAATAGAGAGGAATGGAGTGGAGAAGAATGGAGCGGAATGGAGAGAATGGAATGGAATGAATGGAATAGAATGAACTGGAGTGGTATGGATAGGAATGGAAAGCAATGGAATCAAATGGAATGGAGAGGATTGGAATGGAATGGTTTGGAATGGAATGGATTGGAAAAATAACAATGGAATGATATGGAATGGAGGTGAATGGAATGGAATGGAAAGGAGTGGAAAGGAACTCAATGGAATTGAATTGATGGTAAAGAAATGGAATGGAAAGCAACTGAATGGAATGGAATGGAGAAAATGGTTTGGAAGGCAACGGAATGAATAGAGAGGAATGGCATGAAATTGAATGGAAAGGAATGGAGTTGAGTGTAATGAGATGGTATGGAATGGAATAGAATTGAGAGGAATGGAATGGAATGGATGGAATAGAATGGAATGGAGTGGATGGAATGGAATGGCATGGAGAGGAATGGAATGGATGGAATAGAATGGAATGGAGAGGAATGGAATGGAATGGAATGGAGAGGAATGGAATGGAATGGAGTTGGGTGTAATGTAATTTTATGGAAAGGAATGGAGAGAAATGGAATGGAATAGATGGAATACAGCGGAATTGAGTGGAATGGAATGGAATGTAATGGAGACAAATGGAATGGAATGGAGAAGAAATGAATGGAAGAAATGGTGAGGATTGGAAAGGAATGTAATGGAGCACAATGGAATGAATTGGAATGGAATGGAGAGAAATGGAATAGAATGGAAAGTAAATGAATGGAATGGAATGGAGATGAATGGTATGGAGATCTCTGGAATGGATTGGAATAGAATGTATAGGAATGGAAAGGAATGTAGAGAAAAGGAATTCAGATGAATGCAATGGAATGGATTGGAATGGAATGGAGAGGAATGGAATGGAATGGATGGAGTGGAATGGAATGAAATGGAATGGAATAGAATGGTATCGAATGGATTTGAATGGAGAGGAATGGAATGGAATGGAATGGAGAGGAATGAAATGGAATGGATTGGAGAGGAGTGGAATGGAGAGGAATGGAATGGAATGAAGTAGAATGGAGAGGAATTGAATGGAGTGGATTGGAATGAAATGGAATGGAGAGGAATGGAATGGAGAGGAATGGAATGGAATGGAGTGAAAAGGAATGGAATGGGAATGAGTGGAATGGAATGAAATGGAATGCAATAGAGAGGAATGGAATGGAATAGAATGGAATGGAAAGGAACGGAAAGCAATAGTATCGAATGGAATGTAATGGAGTAAAATGGAATGTCATGGAATGGAATGCAGAGGAATGTATGGAATTGAATGGAGAGGAATGGAATGGAGAGAAATGGAATTGGATGGACAGGAAAGGAATGGAATGGAGAGAAATAGAATGGAATGGATTTGAATGTAATTGAATGGAGTGGAAGGGAAGGGAATGGACTGAAGAGTAATGGAATTGTATGGGAATGAGTGGAATGGAATGAAATGGAATGAAATGGAGAGGAACGGAATGGAATGGAATGGAGAGTAATGGGAAGGAATGAAATGGACAGGAATGGAATGGAGTGGAATGGATAGGAATGTAATGGAATGGAACGTCAAGGAATGGAGACGAATGGAATGGAATGAAATGGAATGGAATGGAGAGGAATGGAAATAAATTGAATGGAAATGAAAGGAGTGGAATGCAAAGGAGAGGAATGGAATGGAATGGAGTTGAGTGGAATGTGATGGTATGGAATGGAATGGAATGGTATGGAATAGAAAGGAAAGTAATGGAATGGAGAGGAATGGAATAGAAAGTATACAAATGGAATTTGGAGGAATGGATTGGAATGGAATGTATAGCAATGGAATGGAATGTAGAGAAATGGAATTTGGAGGAATGGAATTGTATGGATGTAATGGAATATAATGGAATGGAATCGATTGGAACGGAATGGATAAGAAATGAATGGAGAGAAAAGAAATGGAATGGAATGGAATAGAGAGGAAATGAATGAAATGGAATGGAGAGTAATGGTATGGAGTTGTTTGGAATGGTGTGGAATGGAATGTATAGGAATGGAATGGAATGTAGAGAAATAGAATTCGGAGGAATGGAATGCATTGGACTGAAATGGAATGGAATGGAGAGGAATGGAATGGTATTGAATGGAATGGAATCGAGAGGAATGGAATGGAGTGGATGGATTGGAATGGAATGGAAAGGAATGGAATGGGATGGAAACTAATGGAATTGAATGGAGAGGAAGGGAATGGAATGGAATGGAATCAAGAGGAATGAAATGAAATGAAATCGAATGGAATGGAGAGTATTGGGGTGCAATGGAATGGAGAGTAATGGAATGGAATTGAAGGAAGAGGGATGGAATGGAGAGTAATGGAATGGAATGGAGTGGAATGGAGAGGATTTGAATGGATTAGAATGGAATGAAATGGAGTAGAATGGAAAGGTATGGAGAGGAATGGAATGCAATGGAGAGGAGAGAAATGGAATGAAATGGAGAAGAATAAATAGAATGGAGAGGAATGAGATGGAATTGAAAGGAATGGTGAGGAATGGAATGGATAGGAACGGAATGAAATGGATTGAAATAGAATGGAATGTAGAGGAAAGGAATGGAGAAGAATGAATTGGAGTGGATGGAGTGGAATGGAATGGTGTGGAATGGAAACGAATGGAATTGAATGAAGAGGAATGGAATGGAATGAAATAGAATGGAATAGAGAAGAATGAAATGAAATGAAATCGAATGGCATGAAGAGTATTGGAGTGCAATGGAATAGAGAGGAATGGAATGGAATGGAAGAAAGAGGGGTGGAATGTAGAGTAATGGAATGGAATGGAGTGGAATGGAGAGGATTTGAATGGACTAGAATAGAATGGAATGGAGTGGAATGGAAAGGTATGGAGAGAAATGGAATGGAATGGAGAGGAAAGAAATGGAATGAAATGGAGAAGAATGGAATAGAATGGAGAGGAATGGGATGGAATTGAAAAGAATGGAGAGTAATGGAACGGATAGGACTGCAATGGAATGGATTGGAATGGAATGTAGAGGAATGGAATGTAGACGAATGGAATGGAGAGGAATAGAGAGGAATGGAATGGAGTGGAATGGAAAGGAAAGGAGTGGAATGGAATGGAAAGGAGAGGAAAGGAATGGAATGGAGAACAATGGAGTGGAAAGGAGAAGAATAGAATGGAATGTAGAGAAATGGAAATCGAAGGAATGGAAATGTAAGGATTGGAATGGAATGGATGGAATTGAATTGAGAGAAATGGAATGGAGAGGAAAGGAATGGAATACAAAGGAATGGATTGGAATGGAATGGATAAGAATTGAATGGAGAGAAAAGGAATGGAATGGAGGGAAATGGAAAGGAATGAAGAGTAAATGAATGAAGTGGAATGAAGAGGAATAGTATGGAGATGTGTGGAATGGAATGGAATGCAATGTAGAGAAATGGAATTCGGAGGAATCTAATGCATTGGATTGGATTGGAATGGAATGGAGAGGAATGGATTGGTATAGAATGGAATGGAATGGAATGGAGAAGAATGGAATGGAATGGATGGAATGGAATGGAATAGAATGGAATTCAAAGGAATTGAATGGAGAGGAATGGAATGGAATGGAATGGAGAGGAATTAAATGAAATGGAATCAAATGGAATGGGCAGTATTGGAATGCAATGGAATGGAGTGGAATTGAATGGAATTGAATGGAGAGGGATGGAATGGAGTGTAATGGAATGGAAAGGAGTGGAATGGAGAGGAATTGAATGGGGTGGAATGGAATGGAATGGAGTGGAATGGAAAGGTATGGAGAGGAATAGAATGGAATGGAGAGGAAAGAAATCAAATGAAATGGAAAGGAATGGAATAAAATGGAGAGGAATGGAATGAAATTGAAAGGAATGGAGAGGAATGGAATGGAGAGGAACGGAATGGAGAGGATTGGAATGTAGAGGAATGGAATGGAAAGGAATCGGGAGGAATGGAATGGAGTGGAATGGAAAGGAAGGAGTGGAATGGAATGGAAAGGGGAGGAAAGTAATGGAATAGAGAGGAATGTAGTGGAATGGAGTGAAATGGAGAGGAATGGAATGGAGTTGAATGGAATGAAATGCAATGGAGAGGAATGGAATGGAGTGAAATGGAGTGATGTGGAGAGGAATGGAATGGAATGGAGTGGAATGGAATGGTATGAAATGGAGAGGAATGGACTGGAATGGAAAGGAATGGGGAGGAATGGAATGGAGGGAAATAGAATGGATAGGAAGGGAATGGAGAGAAATGCAATGGAATGGAGAGTAAATGAATGGAATGGAATGGAGAGGAATGGAATGGAATGCAATTGTGCAGAATGGAAGGAATAGGAATGGATTGGAGAGAAATGGTATGGAATTGAGAGTAAATTAATGGAATGGAATGGAATGGAGAGCATTGGAATGGAGTAGAATGAAGAGGAATGGAATGGAATGGTATGGAATGGAGAAGAATATAATGGAGTGGATTGGAGAGGAATTAAATGGAGATGAATGAAATAGAATGGAATGGAGTGGATTGGAAAGATTGGAATGGAATGCGGAGGAATTGATAGGAATGGAGAGGAATTGAATGAAATGGAGAGGATCGCAATGGAATAGAGATAATTGGAATGGAATGGAATGGAATGGAAAGAAATCGACTGCAGTAATATTGAATATAATGGAGAGGAAAGGAAATTAATGGAATCGAGGGGAATGGAATGGAGAGGAATGGAGTGGAATGGAATGGAATGGAATGGAAAGGAGTGGAGTGGAATGGAATGGACAGTGGAGGGAAATGGAATGGAAGGGAATGAAATAGATAGGAAATGAGTGGAATGGAATGGAGAGGAATAAAACGGTATGCAAAGAAATGGAGAGGATTGAAATGGAGGGGAATGGAATGGAAGTTAGATGAATGGAATGGAGTGGAATGAAAGAGAGATGAATGGAATAGAATGGAGAGGAATGGAGTTGAATTGAATGGAGTGGAATAGATGGAGTGGAAAGAAAGTGGGTAGAGTGGAACCGAATGGAATGGAATGGAATAGAGAGAAATGGAATGGACAGGTATGGCATGAAAGGAATGGAAAGGAGAGCAATGGAATGGATACAATGGAATGGAATGGAAAGGAGTGGAATGGAATGAAAAGGAATTGAATGGAGAGTAATGGAATGGAATGGAGAGCAATAGAATGGAACGAAATGGAGAGGAATGGATTGGAAGAGGAATGAATTGACAGAAAGAGGATTGAATGGAGTAGAATGGAATGGAGTGGAGTGGAATATAATGGTGTGGAATGGAATAGAATGGTGAGGAATAGAATGGAATGGAAGGAACAGAATGGAATGGAGTGGAATGGAATGGAAAGAAATGGAGAGGAATGGAATGGAAAGGGGAGGAATGGAATTGAATCCAATGGAATGGATAGGAATGGAATGGAAAGGAATGGAAAGGGGAGGAATGGAATTGAATCCAATGGAATGGATAGGAATGAAATGGAGAGGAATGGAATGGAGAAGAAAGGAATGGAATGGAGAGGAATGGAATGGAATGATTGGAGAGGAATAGAACGGATTGTAATGGAATGCAGAGCAAAGTAATGGAATGGAGAGGATTGAAAAAGAATGGAATAGAGTCGAATGGAATGGTATGGAATGGAATGGAGAGGGATACAGTGGAGAGGAATGGAATGGAATTGAAAGGAATGGAATGGAATGAATGGTATGGAATGCAGAGAAATTGAGAGTAATGCATAGGAATGGAATGGAATGGAGAGGACTGGAGTGTAGAGGAACGGATTGGTTTTGATTGGAACGGAAAATAATGGAATGAAATGGAATGGAATGGTAGGGAATGGCATAGAGAAGAATGGAAAGGAAAGGAATGGAATGGACAGGAATGGAATGGAATGGAAAGGGATGAAATGGAATGAAGTGGAATGTAACAGAAAGGAGAGGCATGGGTAGGAATGGAATGGAGAGGAATGAAATGGAATGGAGTGGAATGGAATGGAGTGGAATGGCATTTCATGGAATGGAATGGAAAGGAGGGGTATCGAATGGAATGCAATGGAATGGAGTGGAATAGAATGGAGAGGAGTGGAATGGAATGGAATGGAGAGTAATGAATGGAATAGAATGAATGGAGAGGAATGGAAAAGAATGGAAGAGAATGAAGTGAAATGGTAAGGAATGGAATGGAGAGGTATGGAATAGAGAGGAATGAAATGGACAAGAATGGAATGAAAAGGATAGAAATAGAAAGGAATGGAATGGAATGTAATGGAATGGAGTGTTATGGAATGGAACGGAATGGAGAGGAATGAAATGAAATGTAGTGGATTGGATTGGAGTGGAATGGAATTGAATGGAGAGGAATGGAAAGGAATGGAATGGAATGGGATGGAGTGGAATGGCATAGAATGGAATGGAATGGAGAAGAATGGGAATGAAATGAAATGGAATGGAATTTAATGTATTGGAAAGGAGAGGAATGGAGAGGAATGTCTTGGAATGGAGAGGATTGGAATTGAATGGAGAGGAATGGAATGGAATGGAATGAACAGGAATGGAATGGGTTGCAATGGGATGGAATTGTATGGAATGGAGAGGAATCTAAAGGAGTGGACTGTAGAGGAATAGAATGGAGTTGAATGGAATAGAATAGAATGGAATGGAATGGGGAGGAATGGAAAGGAATGGAATTGAATGGAATGGATAGGTTAGGAATGGAATGGAATGGAAAGGAGAGCAATGGAATGGAATAGAGTGGAGAGGAATGGAATAGTATTGGGAGCCAACATCCATAGCTACACAACTGAGGCCTATGAAGGCCCATCTAGAAGATTGCCTCTGACACAAGGATATCAGTAACACCTACAGTGCTAGCATATGAATAGTGACCAGTGCATATATGGCAGCAAAACTTATATCATTAGGATATAAATCTCTTAAGCAGGTTAGAATACACCTTCTGGAAAGCTTCACAGTAGAATTATTTTGTGTCTCCATGTATTTCTAAGTTTCATTTCTTTCTAAGACATTCTTAAGTTTCTGCCTCCCAGAAGTAACCATGCAGCTTTAGTTCCTGTAAGTCAAAATTGCTTTAATAGTTTTGTTTCCTTGCGTCTAGTCAGGCAGAACGTTCCTAGTTTCATTACGTGCAGAAACTCTTAGCCTGCCTCCGACCCTGGCCATCGTCACGGCAACCGTGCATTTCATTGTCCAAGAGTGTGACAGCTACTATTTGATTTATTAGAGCAGATCCTCTAGCAGGAAGTTTTAGAATAATATATATATACATTTATAGTTTTACTCACATTTTATAGTACACTGAGTGAATCTGTGCCTGCTGCTTTGTCTCCTTCTGCCTGGGACTTGCCATCTAATGTGCCTGTGTATGGTACTAATGAAACTCACTCATGGGCCTATTGGAGAGTGGAGCCTAGGTACCTTCACTTACTCTTGAATTTCAATCTTGCACTATGAATTTCTGCTTGGAGGCGTCGACTTCAGTGTCCGGCAAACTTCAATGATAAAGTAAGCATTGGGTTTGTCGTTCACTGCAGTTAACGTTTTCTGCCTCTCACTATTTAGCATTTCACGAGGGAATCTGGAGTACAGTGTGACAGGCTTTGAAGATTTAAAGTTTAAAGCTTGCAAGATACTAAGACTAGTGCCTCTCTATTTTCTTCTTCTGACTAATGTATGTTCTATCATTTTATTACATTATAATAGGTATTTGGAGATAATTTTTAGTATACAACATTTATGGCTGGTATAAGTTTTGTACTTGGGAATTGTCTCCCGATATGCTTGTACATGGCATATAGAGATCCAGTCACTGGTGTATCGGGGGATAAAACCTTGACATGCTTTTCACTTTTATAGGAAACATATATTCACATAGTAAGTTGGGGGATGTTGATACCAGTGTCTTTCTCTTCCTTAATCTATATGGATTTAGGGTTTTAGGGACACTGTACTCGACGTTCCTATTTCTTCACTCAGTTTATGCTTAGTTAAACTGTAATCTTGATGTACAATAAAATTAATGTATGCTTGCATGGGAAACATTATGCTTAATTAAATAGTAAAATTTAGTTATTATTATGGTTATTCATTGTATTAAAATAATAATAACTGTTAATGAATGTTTTGTGAAATCATCATGTTTCAGGGAGTTTGTTATCCATTGTACTTAAAACATGTGAAATTTGTAATGTAAATTTCCCCACATATTGTGTGCATCATTGGAATCATTCGCCCCCAGCAGAAATATTTCATACTGCTGGAGGTCTTGAAAAATGGTATAAATTCTGGTGTAGAACTGAGAATAAACGGACTCAGACCTGATCAGACTGATCCCAGAAGAACTGCTTCCGAGTGGTTTCTTCTCACCGCCTCCTGACTCTCTGGTGCGAGTCCAACACCCGTCATAGGTCGGAACTGGACTCCGACAGAATAGAATGGAATTTAGATGAATGGAATGGAATTGATTGGAATGGAATGGAATGGAGAAGAATGGAAAGGAATGGAGAAGAATGGAAAGGAATGGAATCGAATGGAGAGGTATGGGACATAGAGGAATGGAATGAAATTGAATGGAGAGGAATGGAATGAAATGAACATAAAGGAATGTAATTGAACAGATAGGAGAGAAAACGCATGGATTAGAGAGGATTGCAAAGGAATGGAATGGAATGGATAGGAAAGGAATGGAATGGAACATAGAGGAATGGAGAGGATTGGTTAGGAATGGAATAGAATTGAATGGAATGGAATGGAGAGAAATGGATTGGAATGGAGAGGAATGTAATGTAATGGAGTGAACTGGAAAGCAATGGAATGGAATGGAATGGAATGGAATGGCGAGGAATGAAAAGGAATGGAATGGAAAGGAATGCAATGGAATGGAGAGGAATGGAATGGAGAGGAATGGATGGAGTGGAATGGAGAAGAATGTTGGAACGGAAAGGAAATGGAATGAAGACGAATGGAGAGGAATGGAATGCAATGGAGAGGATTGGAATGGAATGGAATGGAGAGGAATGGAATGGAAAGAAGTGGAATGGAAAGAAATTGAATGGAGATGAAAGCAGTGGAAAGGAAGGGAAAGGAATGGAATGCAATGGAGGGGGATGGAATGGAATGGAGAGGGATGGAATGGAATGGTATGGAATAGAAAGGAAAGAAATGGAATATATAGGAATGGAATGGAACATAGAGAAATGGAATTTGGAGGAATGGAATACATTGGATTGGAATGGAATGGAATGGAGAGGAATGGAATGATAAGGTATGGAATGGAATGGAGAGAAATGGAATGGAATGGATGGGGTGGAATGGAATGGAGTGGAAAGGAATAGAATGGAATCAAAAGGTATTGAATGGAGAGTAAGGGAATGGTATGGAATGGAATGGAATGTAGAAGAATGAAATGAAATGGAATCAAATGGAATGGAGAGTATTGGAATGCAATATAATGAATAGAAATTGAAAGAATGAAAGAGAGGGATGGAATAGAGAGTAATGGAATGGAATGGAGTGGAATGGAAAGGAAGTGAATGGAGTGGAATGTAATGGAATGGAGTGGAATGGAAAGGAAAGGTATGTAAAGGAATGGAATGCAATGGAGAGGAAAGAAATGCAATGAAATGAAGAGGAATGGAATAGAATGGAGAGGAATGGAATGGAATGAAGAGGAATGAAATGGAGTGTAATCGAATGGAATGGAGAGTATTGGAATGGAGTGGAATGGAGAGGAATGGAATGGAGAGGAAAGGAATGGAGAGGAATGAAATGGAATGAAGTGGAATGGAGAGGAATCTAATGGAGTGGAATGGAAGGGAATGGAATGGAGAGGAATGGAATATAGAGGAATGGAATGGAATAGAGAGAAATGGAATGGAATGTAGTTGAATGTAATTTAATGGAGTGGAATGTAAGGGAATGGACTGGAGAGGAATGGAATGGAATGGAGTAAAATGGAGTGGAATGGAATGGAATGAGTGGAATGGCATGAAATCGAATGAAATGGAGAGGAATGGAATGGAATGGAGAGGAATGGAAAGAAATGGAATCGAATAGAATGTGACAGAGTAAAATGGAATGTCATGGAATGGAATGTAGAGGAATGGAATGGAATTGAATGGAGAGGAATGGAATGGAGAGAAATGGAATGGAATGGACAAGAATGGAATGGAATGTAGAGGAATTGAATGGAATGGAGTTGCAAATAATTGAAAGGAGTGGAATGGAAGGGAATGGACTGGAAAGGCATGGAATGGAATGAATTGGAATGGAATGAATTGGAAAGAAAAGGAATGGGAATGAGTGGAATGGAATAAAATGGAATGCAATGGAGAGGAATGGAATGGAATGGAGAGTAATGGAATAGAGAGTAATGGAAAGGAATGGAATGGAGAGGAATGGAGAGGAGTGGAATGGAGAAAAATGTAAAGGAATGGAGATGATTGTAGAGGAATGGAATAGAATGGCAAGGATTGGAACAGAATGGAATGGAATGAAATGCAATGGAATGGAGAGGAATGGAATGAAGAGGAATGGAAAGTAACTTAATAGAGATGAAATAAATGGAAAGCAAAGGAGAGGGAAGGAATAGAATGGAGAGGAATGGAATAGAATGGATAGGAATGTAATGGAAAGGAGAAGAATGGAATGGAATGGAATGGAATGGAATGGAATGGAAAGGTATGGATTGGAAAGTAAAGTAATGGAATGGAGAGGAATGGAAAAGAATGTAGAAAAATGGAATGGAATTGAATGAAGAGAGATGGAATGGGAGGAATGGAAAAGAATGGAGAGGATTTGAGTGTAGTAGAATGGAATGGAATGGAGTGGAATGGAAAGGTATGGAGAGAAATAGAATGGAACAGAGAGGAAAGAAAAGGAATAAAGTGGAGAAGAATGGAATAGAATGGAGAGGAACTGGATGGAATTGAAAGGAATGGAGAGGAATGGAATGGAGACGAATGGAATGGAATGGATTGGAATGGAAAGGAATGGACAGAAATGGAATGGAGAGGAATAGAGAGTAACGAAATGGAGTGGAATGGAAAGGAAAGGAGTAGAATGGAATGGGAAGGAGAGGATAGGAATATAATGGAGAGGAATAGAGTGGAATGGAGAGGACTGGAAAGTAATGTAGAGAAATAGAATTTGGAGGAATGGAATTGTAGGTTTCGAAAGGAATGGATGGAATTGAATTGAGAGAAATGGAATGGAGAGGAATGGAATGCAATACAATAGAATGGATTGGAATGGAAAGGAGAAGAATTGAATGGAGAGAAAAGGAAGAGAATGGAGTGGAATGGAATGGAGAGGTAATGAATGAAGTGGAATGGAGAGGAATGGCATGGAGATGTCTGTAATGGAATGGAATGGAGTGTATAGGAATGGAATGGAATGTAGAGAAATGGAATTCGGTGCAATGGAATGCATTGGATTGGATGGGAATGGAATGGAGAGGCATGGAATGGTATGGAATGGAATGGAATGGAGAAGAATGGAATGGAATGCATGGAGTGGAATGGAATGGAGTGGAATGGAATGGAATCCAATGGAATTGAATGGACAGGAAGGGAATGGTATGGAATGGAATGGAATGGAGAGGAATGAAAGGAAATGGAATCGAATGGAATGGAGAGTATAGGAATGCAATGGAATGGAGTGCAATGGAATGGAATAGAAAGGAGATGGATGTAATGGAGAGTAATGGAATGGAATGGAGTGGAATGTAAAGGAATGGAATGGAGTGGAATGAAAAGGTATGGAGAGGAATGGAATGGAATGGAGAGGAACGAAATGGAATTGATCGGAATGAAATGGAAAGGAATGTAGAGGAATGGAATGGAGAAGAACAGAGAGGAATGGAATGGAGTGGAAATGAAAGGAAAAGAGTCGAATGGAATGGAAAGGAGTGGAAAGGGATGGAATTCAAAATAATGGATTGGAAGGGACTGAAATGGAGATGAATGGAATGAAGATAAATGGAATGAAATGGAATGGAGAGGAATGGAATGGAATGGAGTGAAATGGAGAGATTTACAGTGGAATGGAATGGAATGGAGTGGAATGGAATGGAATGGAGAGGAATGGATTGCAATGGAAAGGAATGGGGAGGAATAGAATGGAGGGACAAACAATGGATAGAAGGGAATTGAGAGTAATGGATTGGAATGGAATGGAATGGAGAGGAAATGAATGGAATGAAATGGAGAGGAATGGAATGGAATGGAATGGAATGGAATTAAGTGGAATGGAATGAATTGGAATGGAATGGAGAGGAAATGAATGGAATGGAATGGTGAGTATTGGAATAGAATGGAATGGCGGACAAATAGAGACAAATGGAATGGAGCAGAATTAAATTTAGAGGAATGGAAGGGACAGGAATAAAATGAAAGGAAAGTAGAGGAATGGAAGGGTATGGAATGGAATGGATTGTAAAGGAATGCAGAAGAGTGGAATCCAGCGCAATAGAATGTAATTTCATGAACGGAATGGAATGGAGAGTAATGGAATGTAGAGAACTAGAATAAGATGGAGTGGAATGGAATTGATTGGAAAGGAAGGGAATGAAGAGAAATGGTATGGTATGAAATGGAATGGAATTGAATGCAGTGCATTGGAATGAAGAGCATTGGAATGGAAAGCAGAATAATGAAATGAAATGGAGAGGAATGGTTTCAAAAGACATTGAATGGAGAAGAGTTGAATGGAGAGTAATGTAAAACAATTGAGAGTTAGGGAATAGAGAGGAATGGAATGGAGAGGAATGGTGTGGATGGAATGGAGAGGAATAAGTGGAGAGTAGGTGATTAGAATGGAATGCAATGCAGTGGAATGGAATAGAGAGGAATGGAATGGAGAGGAATCTAATGAAGAGGAATAGAAAACATTGGAAAGAATTTAATGGAAAGTAATAGAATGGAGAGCAACGGAATGTATTGAATGGAGAGGAATGAAATGGAGTGAAGTTGAATAGAATGGGATGCTATGCAATGGACTGTATTAGAGAGGAATGGAATTAAATGGAATGTAAAGGACTGGGGAGTATTGGAATGGAATAGAGATGAATGGAATGGGATTGAAAGCAAGAGAAAGGACTGAAAGGGAAGGGAATGCATTGGAAATAATGGAATGTAAGAGAATCGAATGTAATGGAATAGAGTGGAATGAAAGGATGTTGAAGAGAATGGAGTTCAAAGGAATGAAATGGAAATCAAAAGAGAGGAATGAAATTGAATGGAGAGGAGATAAACGGAAAGGAATGAAATGGAAGGAAATGGAAGGGGGAAGAATGGAATGGAATGGAGTGCAAAGGAATGGAATGGAATAGAGAGTAATCAAATGGTGTCGAATGGAACGGAATGGAATGGAATAGAGGGGATTGGAATGGAATGTCATGGGATGCAATGGAACGGAATGCAGAGGAATGGAAAGGAATGGAGGAAAATGCAATAGAACGGAGAGAAGGAATTGGAGAGGTATAGAAAGGATGGAATTGGAATGGAGAGTTATGGAAGAGAGAGGAAGAGAATGGAATGTATTGGAGAGGAATGGAATGAAGAGAAATTGAATGGAGTGGAAAGGAAAATAATGAAATAGGGAGAAATGGAATGTAGAGGAATGGAATGGAAAGGAAGGTCGTGCAATGGAATGGAATGCAATGGAGAGGAATGGAATGGAATGGAAGGGAATGAATTTGAATGGAAGGGAGTGCAATGGAAACGAATGGAACAGAATGGAGAGGAATGGAATGGAAAGGAATGGAATGGAGAGAAATGGAATGAAATGGAATGGAATGGAATGGAATGGAATGGAAAGGAATGGAATGAAATGGGGTGTAATAGGAACATGAAATGGATTGGAGAGGAATGGAATTGAAGGGATTGGAATGGAATGGAATATTATAGAATGGAATCGATGGAATGGAATGGAATGGAGAGGATTGAAATGGAGTAGAATGGAGAGGAATCGAATGGAGAGGAATGGAAAGCAATGGAGAGGTATGTTATGGATTGAATGGAGGGGAAATAAATAGAGAGGATTCAAATAGAATGGAATTCATGGCAATGGACTAGAATAGAGAAGAATGGAAAGGAATGGAATGGAGAGGAATCTAATGGAGAGGAGTAAAAAGCAATGAAGTGGATTGGAATGGAGAGAAATAGAATGGAGAGCAATGGAATGGATCAAATGGAGGTGAATGAAATGGAGATGAGTGGATAGACATTGAATGGAGAGGAATAAAATGGAAAGGAAAGGAGAGGAATAGAAGGGTATGGAATAGAATGGATTGTAATGCAGTGGAGATGAATGGAATCCAGTGCAATAGAATGTAATTCCATGAATGGAATGAAATGGAGAGGAATGGAATGTAGAGAAATAGAATAAGATGGAGTGTAATGGAATGGAATGCCATGGAAGGGAATCAAAAGAAATGGAAAGGAATGGAATAGAATGTAATGGAGAGTAATGGAATGAAGAGGAATGCAGAGAAGAGAAATGGAATTGTACGGAATGGAATGCTGTGGATTGCAATGGAGAGCATTGGAATGGAATGTATAGGAATGAAATGGAATTGAGAGGAATGATTTCAAAAAATATTGAATGGAGAGGAATCGAATGGAGAGTAATTTAAAGAATGGAAGGCAATGGAATGGAAAGGAATGAAATGCAATGGAATGGAATGGAATGGAAGGAAATGGAATGAATTAAATGGAATGGAATCAAATGGAAAGAAAGGAAATGGAAAGGAATGGAGTTGAGAGGAATGCTGTGAATGGAATTGAGAGGAATTAAAAGGAAAGGAGTGAATTAGAATGGAATGCAATTGCATGGAATGAAGTATGCAGGAATAGAATGGATTGGAGAGGAAATGAATGGAATGAAATGGAGAAGAATCTAATGGAGAGGTAGAGAAAACAATGGAGAGATTTGGACTGGAGGGAAACTGAATGGAGAGCAATGAAATGTATGGAATGGAGAGGAATGAAATGGAGTGGAGTGGAATAGAATAGAATGCTATGCAATGAACTGCATTAGAGAGGAATGGAGTTGAATGGAACGTAAAGGAATGGAGAGTAATGGAATGGTATAGAGATAAATGGAATGGAATTGAATGAAGGAGAAAGGAATGAAAGGGAATGGAATGGATTGGAAATAATGGAATACAAGAGAATAGAATAGAATGAAAAAGAGTGGAATGAAATGATTTTGAAGGGAATGGAGTTGAAAAGAATGAAATCGAACTGTAAGGAGAGGAAAGGAATTGAATGGAGGGGAAATGTACGGAAGGAATGAAATTGAAAGAAATGGAGTGGAGAAGAATGCAATGGAATTGAGTCCAAAGGATTGAAATGTAATGAAGAGCAATCGAATGGTATTGAATGGAGTGGAATGGAATGGAAAAGAGAGGAATGGAATGGAATGTCATGGATGCAATGGTTGGATTGTAGAGGAAAGGAAGGGAATGGAGAGAAATGCAATAGAATGGAGAGGAATGAATTGGAGAGATATGGAATGGATAGTAATGGAAAAGAGAGGAATAGAATGGAATGAATTGGAGAAGAATGGAATTGTGAAAACTGGAATAGAGTTTAAGGGAAAATAATGAAATGAGGAGGAATGGAATGTATACGAATGGACTGGAATGGAATGAAATTGAATGGAGTGCAATGGAAACGAATGGAAAGGAAAGGAGAGGAATTGAATGGAATGGAGAAAAGTGAATTGGAATGGATAGGGATGGATTGTAGAAGAATCGAGTAGAATGGATTGGAATGGATTGGAGAGAAATGAAATGGAATGGACTGCAATGGAATGGAGTGGAACGGAATGCAATAGAATGTAATTAAATGGAATGGAATCGACTGTAATTGAATGGAATGGAGAGGAATGAAATGGAGAGAGATCAAATGGAGAGGAATGAAAAGTAATGGAGAGGTATGGAATGAAGAGGAATGAAATGCAGTGGAATGGTATGGGTTGAATGGAGAGGAAATAAATGGAGAGGAGTGGAATAGAATGGAATGCATGACAATGGAATGGAATAGAGAGGAATGCAATGGAATGGAGGGAAATGGAATGTAATGGAATAGAGAGGAATCTAATGGAGAGGAGTAAAAAGCAATGGAGAGAGAATGAATGAAGAGGAATGGCATAGAGAGCAATTGAATTAATGGAATGGAGGGGATTGAAATGGAGAGGAGAGGATAGAATGGAATGCAAAGCAATGGGAATACAATAGAGGAATGGAAATAAAGGGAATGGAATTGAATGGAATGGACAGAATGGAGAGCAATGGAATGGAATAGACAGAAATGGAATGAAATGAAATAGAATGAAGTGGATAAGAATGGAATGAATAAGAATGGAATGGAGAAAAATGGAATAGAGAGGAATAGAATGGAGAACAATGGAATGGAATGCAATGGAAGGCAACAGAACATAATGGATTGGAAAGGATAAGAATGGAATGGAATAGTATGGAACAGAAAGGAACGGAATGGATTGGAATGGAATGGAGTGGAATTTAGATGAATGGAATAGAGAGGAGTGGAATGGAGATGTGTGGGAAAGATAGAATTGGAATGCAGAAGAATGGAATGGAGAGGAATAAAAAAGAATGAAAGGAAAGCAAAGGAATGGATGAGGAAAAATGGAATGGAATAGAATTGAGAGGAATGGAATGGAGTGGAATGGGTTGGCGTGCAATAGAAAGGAATGGAACGGAATGGAGAGTAATGGAGAGGAATTGAATAGAGAGGATGGAATGGAGAAAAGTGGAATGGAATGGAAACAAATAGAAAGGAGTGGAATTAATTTTAGAAGAATGGAAGGGATAAGAATAAAATGGAAAGGAAAGAAGAGGAATGGAAGGGTATGAAATGGAATGGACTGTAATGGAATGGAAAGGAATGGAATCCAGTGCAAGAGAATGCAATTTAATGAATGGAATGAAAACGAGAGGAATGGAATGTAGAGAAATAGAATAAGACGGAATGGAATGAAGAAAAATGAAAAGGAATGGAATAGAATGTAATGGAGAGGAATGTAATGTAGAGGAATGCAATGAAGAGAAATGGAATGGTCCGGAAGAGAATGGAATTGAATGCAGTGGATTGGAATGGAAAGCATTGGAATGGAAATCAGAGGAATGAAATGGAATTGAGAGGAATGGTTTCAAAACACATTTTATGGAAAGGAATTGAATAGACAGTAAAGTAAAGCAATTGGAGTTACAGAATAGAGAGGAATGGAACAGAGAGGAATGGTGTAGATAAAATCGAGAAGAATTAAATGGAGAGGAGTGGATTAGAATGGAATGCAATGCAATGGAATGGAATACAGAGGAATGGAATGGAATGGAGAGGAAATAAATGGATTGAAATGGAGAGAAATGTAATGGAGAAGAATAGAAAACACTGGAGAGAACTGGAATGGAGAGAAACAGAATGGAGAGCAATGGAATGTATGGAATCGAGAGGAATAAAATGGAGTGGGGTGGAATAGAATGGAATGCTATGCAATGGACGACATTAGAGAGGAATGTAATTGAATGGAATGTAAAGGAATGGAGAGAAATGGAATGGAATAGAGATGAATGGAATGGAATTAAATAGAAGTGAAAGGAATGGAATGGATTGTTAATAATGGACTGTAAGTGAATAGAATGGAATGGAAAAGAGGGGAATGAAATGAAGTTGAAGGGAATAAAGTTGAAAGGAATTAAATTGAATTGGAAAGACAAGGGTGGAATTGAATGGAGAGGAAAGATACGGAAAGGAATGAAATTCAATGGAATGAAATGGAGAAGAATGGAAAGGAATGGATTACAAAGAATGGGATGTAATGGAGAGCAATTGAATGGTGTTGAATGGAACAAGATGGAATGGAATAGAGAGGAATAGAATGGAATGGAATGGCATGGGATGGAATGGAATGGAATGTAGAGGAATGGAAGTGCATGGAGAGAAATGCAGTAGAATGGAGAAGAAGGAATTGGAGAGGTATGGAATGAATAGAATTGGAATGGAGAGTAATGGAAGAGAGAGGAATAGAATGGAATGATTTGGAGAGGAAAGGAATGTAGAGAAATGGAGTGGATTGGAGGGAAAATAATAAAATAGGGAGGAATGGAATGTAGAGTAATGGAATGGAATGGAATGGACAGGAAGGCCGTGGAATGGAATGGAGAGGAATGGAATAGAATGGACAGGAATGGAAGCGAATGAAATGCAATGGAGTGCAATGGAAGCGAATGGAAAGGAATGGACAAGAATGGAATGAAAAAAATGGAATGAAAAGGAATGAAATGGAGAGAATTAGAATGGAATGGAGCAAAATGGAATGGAATGGATAGGAATGGAAAGGAAAGGAATAGAATGGAATGGAATGGAATGGAGTGGAGTGGAATGGAATGAAAACAAATGGAATGGAATGGAGAGGAATGGAATGGACAGGAATGGAATGAAAAGGAATGGAATGAATAGGAATGGAATGGAAAGGAATGGAATGGAGAAAAGTGGAAAAGAATGGAGAGAAATGGAACAGAAAGGAATTGAATTAAGAGGAATGAAAGGGATAGGAATAAATTGGAATGGAATGGAGAGGAATGGAAGGTTATGGAATGGAATGGAGAGGAATAGAATGTAATGAAATGGAATTGAATGGAAAGGAGTGGAATTGAATGGAATCTAGAGTAATGGAATATAATAGGGAGGAATGTGTCGGTGACTGGCACCGACCAAGGGAGGGTTAGGACCCGCACCGGAGAGTCAAGATGGAGAGAAGAGACCACTTGGAGTCAGTTCTTCTGGGATCAGTCTGATCAGGACTGAGTCCAAATTTTATTCGGACTCTTTCCAACTTATATACCATTATCTATACCCTCCAGCAGTGTGATAATCACTTGCGGGGGGGGGTACAAATTCCATGCATATCGCGCTTTACAAACTATGCATCACAAGACCATCACGAGACTTGCAAGTTCCAAGCAAACAATTGCATTTCCATGATGCATGACGTACTTCACAAAACTTACATTAAAATCACGGGTGCACAATTTCAATACAGATTGTTCAAAGTGGTTTCCATAATGTTCAATAAATCATTCATATTATACTTTTTGTTCAAAACCCTGAATAATACAAAAACTTCCTAAGTTAATTCTAGGTTCAACCCAAGTTCACTGACTCCTAATATTTTTAACGATTAATATTATCAACTTAACACTATACTATAATCTATAAGTTTAGTTAAATGACTTAACTGTCAGTTATACTATTAACCTATTATGATTTAACGTAATGCCTTATAACTCAGTTAAAACTTATTCTTAAACTACCAAACTTTACTATAATTCATATGAGTTTCATATGTCTAAACTTTAATTTTTATATAATCTGATGATTGAACTTTAATACTATGCTATATCTTATTAAGTTAATACCTTATCGTTAATTCTTTCATAAATCTTATGGTAGTTGTCATACTCTTGAACAAGGAAATGTATAGTTGCCATGACGGTGGCCATGGGTTGAAGTAAACAGAGTTTTGGTAATTAACAAAACAACAACAACAAAAAAAACGTTCTGCCTGGCTAGAGGTAGGGTGATAAAACTATTATGGTAATTTAGTTTCTAATCTTAGCCCTAGGGGAAACTGCTTTTGGGAACAAGAGCTGACTAACCAGTCTACCAGGAAATAGAAGTTTAAAAATGTCTTGAAAAAGGAGTACAACTTAGAAAGACAGAGAAAAATAATTCTGCTGTGCACTTTCCATCAGGTGTATTGAGATTTACTTATAAGTTTCACTGCCATGTATGCACACTGGTCACTAATCACACGCCAATATTATAGGTATAACTGATATCCTATGTCAGAGGTGATCTTCCAGATGGGCCTTTACAGGCCTCAGCCATGTAGCTATAGATGTTGGCTCCCAACAGGAATGGAAGGGAATTGAATGAAGAGGAATGGAATGGAATGGAGAGGAATGCAAAGGAATGGAGAGTAATGAAATTGAATGAAGAAGATTGGAATGGATATGAATGGAATGGAGAGGAATAAAATCAAAAGTAATGAAGAGAAATGGAATTCAGAGGAATGGAAAGTAGTGGAATGGTAGGAGTGGAATGAATGGAGAGCAATGGAATAAAGAGGAAGGGTATGCAACAGAATGGAATGGAAGGGAAGGGTGATATATGGAATGGAATGGAAAAAAATGGACAATAATGGGATGCAGAGTAATGGAATGGAAAAGCATGGAATGGAAGGGAATGTTATTGATTAGAGAGGAGTGGAATGGAAAGAAATAAAATGGAATTGAATGGAATGTAAGGAAATGAATTGAAAGAAATGGAATGGATTGGAATGGAAGGGAAAGGAAAGGAGAGTAATGGAATGAAATAGACAGGCATAAGATGGATTTTAATGAAATGGGAAAAAAACTGAATGGAGAGGAATGGACTGGAATGGAGGGAGGAGGTATGGAATAGAGAAGAATGGTATGAAGAGGAATGGAATGGAATGGAATGGAGAGGAATGAAATGGAGAGGAATGCAGAGGAATCGAATGGAGAAGAAAGGAAAGCAATGGAGAGGTGTGGAAAGATGAGGAATGCAATGGTGAGGAATGGTATCATTGAATGGAGGGGAAATAATTGAAGAGGAGGGGAATAGAATGGAATTCAAGGAAACGGAATGGAATAGATAAGAATGGAAAGAGTGGAATGGAGAGAATTCTAATGGAGAGGAGTAAAATGCAATAAAGAGGATTGGAATGAAGAGAAATAGAATGGAGAGCAATGGAATGGAAGGAAAGGAGGTGACTGAAATGGAGATGAGTGGATAGAATGGAATGCAATGCAATTGAATGTAATAGAGAGGAATACAATGGAAAGGAAAGGAAAGGAATAGAGAGTGATTGAATGGAATAGAGTGGAAAGGAATGGAGAAAAGTGAAATGGAACAGAGACAAATGGAATGGAGCAGAATTAAATTGAGGGGAATGAAAGGGATAGGAATAAAATGGAAAGGAAAGGAGAGGAATGGAAGGGTACAGAATGGAATGGATTGTAATGGAATGGAGAGGAATGGAATCCAGTGCAACAGAATGCAATTCCATGAATGGAATGCAATAGAGAGTTATGGAATCTAGACAAATGGAATCAGATGCAGTGGAGTGGAATGAAATAGGAAGGAAAGGAATGAAGAGAAATGGAAAGGAATGGAATAGAATGTAATGGAGAGGAATGGAATGGAGAGGAATGCAATGAAGACAAATGGAATGGTATGGAATTGAATGCAGTGGATTGGAATGGAGAGTATTGGAATGGAATGCAGAGGAATGAAATGGAATTGAGAAGAATGGTTTTAAAAGACATTGAATGGAGAGGAATCGAATGGAGAGTAATGAAAAGCAACTGAGTGTTATGGAATATAAAGGAATGAATGGAAAGGAATAGTGTGGATGAAACGGAGAAGAATTAAATGGAGAGTAGTGGATTAGAATGGAATGCATTGCAGTAGAATGGAATGGAAGGGAGAGAAAATGAATGGAATGGAAAGGAGAGGAATCTAATGGAGAGGAATAGAAAACACTGGAGAGAATTGGAATGGAGAGAAAAAGAATGGAGAGCAATGGAATGTATTGAATGGAGAGGAATGAAATGGAGTGGAGTTGAATAGAATGCAATGCTATGCAATGGACTGCATTAGAGAGGAATGGAATTGAATGGAATGTAAAGGACTGGAGAGTAACGGAATGAAATAGAGATGAATAGACTGACATAGAAAGGTAGTGAAAGGCATGAAAGGGAATGGAATGGATTGGAAATAATGGAATGTAAGAGAATCGAATGGAATGGAATAGAGTGGAATGAAATGATGTTGAAAGGAATGGAGTTGAAAGGAATGAAATGGAAATGAACAGAGAGGAATGGAAGTGAATGGAGAGGAAACGTATGGAAAGGAATGAAATTGAAGGGAATGGAAAGGGGAAGAATGGAACAAAATGGAGTGCAAAGGAATGGAATGGAATGGAGAGTAATTGAATGGTGTCGAATGGAATGGAATGGAATAGAGAGGAATGGAATAGAATGGCATGGGATGGAATGGACCAGAATGTATAGGTTTGGAAGGGAATGGAGGGAAATACAACAGAATGGAGAGGAAGGAATTGGAGAGATATGGAATGGATAGAATTGGAATGGAGAGTAATGGAAGAGAGAGGAATAGAATGGAATGTATTGAAGAGGAATGGAATGGAGAGAAATAGAATGGATAGAAATGGAATGGAGTGGAAGGGGAAATAATGAAATAGAATAGAATGTAGAGCAATAGAATGGAATGGAGTTGAGAAAAGTGGACGGAAAGGAGAGAAATGGAATGCAGAGGAGTTGATTTAGAGGAATGGAAGGAATAGGAAGAAATTGGATGGAATGGAGAGGAATGGAAGTTCATGGAATAGAATGGAGAGGAATAGATTGTAATGGAATGTGATTGGATGGAAAGGAGTGGAATGGAATGGAATCTAGAGTAATGGAATGTAATAAAGAGGAATGGAAGGGAATGGATTGAAGAGGAATGGAATGGAATGGAGAGAAAAGTAAAGGAATGGAGAGTCATGGAATGAAAGAAGAAGAATGTAATGGATATGAATGGAATGGAGAGGAATGGAATCGAAAGTAATGAAGAGAAATGGAATTCAGAGGAATGGAAAGTAGTGGAATGGAAGGAGTGGAATGGAATGGAGAACAATGGAATAAAGAGGAAGTTAATGCAATTGAATGGAAGGGAAGGGTTATATATGGAATGAAATGGAATAAAATGGACAGTAATGGACTGCAGTGGAATGGAATGGAAAAGCATGGGATGAAAGGGATTGTTATGGATTAGAGAGGAATGGAATGTAAAAAAAATGGAATGGAATGAATGGAATGTAAGGGAAAGTAATGGAGAGAAGAGCAATGGAATGGAATGGAAATGAAAGGAAAGGAAAGGAGAGTAATAGAATGAAATAGAGAGGCATGCAATGGAGTGTTATGAAAGGGAAAGATATGGAATGGAGAGGAATGGACTGGAATAGAAGGAAAGGAGAGTAATGGAATGAAATAGTGAGGCATGAAATGGAGTGTAATGGAATGGAAAGAAATGGAATGGGGAGGAATGGGCTGCAATGGAAGGAGGAGCTATGGAATGGAGAGGAATGGTATGAAGAGAAATGGAATGGAATCGAATGGAATGCAAAGGAATGGAATGGAAGGGAAGGAATGAAATGGATTGGAATAGAGCAGAATGGAATGAAATGGAATGGAATGGAGAGGATTTGAGTGGAATGCAGAGGAATGGAATGGAATGGAACTGAGAGGAATGGTTAGGAAAGGAATGGAATGGAGTGGAACGGAATGGTGAGTAAGGAATGGTAATGGAATTGAAGAGAATGGAGAGGGATGGATTGTAGAGGAATTGAATGGAATGAAATAGATTAATGGAATAGATTAGAGAGGAATGGAATGGACTAGAATGCAATGGAGAGGAATGGAAGGGAAGAGATTGGAATGGAATGGGATATAATACAATGGAATCGATGGAATGGAATGGAATGGAGAAGATTTAAATGGAGTGGAATGAAGTGGAATTGAATGGAGATGAATGGAAAACAATGAAGAGGTATGGAATGAGCTGGGTTCGGTGGCTCAGCTTGTAATCCAGAGCCTTTGGGTGACTGAGATGAGTGGATTGCCTAAGCCCGCGGGTTCGAGACTCGCCTGGGCAGTGAGACCTCATCTCTACAATAAATCAAAAAATCAGCTGGGCATGGTTGCACATGCCTGTAGTTCTGGCTACTTGGAAGGCTGAGGTGGAAGGATTGCTGGAGCCCAGCAGGTCGAGGCTGCGGTGGCCGGAAGCTGCCACTGCACTCCAGTCTGGGTGACAGAGTGAGACTCCAACTCAAAAAAAAAAAAAAGATGTATGGAATGACGAGAAATGCAATGGTTAGGAATGGTATGGATTGAATGGTGGGGAAAATGGAGAGGAGTGGAATAGAATGCAATTTTAGGCAATGGAATGGATAGATAAGAATGGAATGGAATGGAATGGAGAGCAATGTAATGAAGAGGAGTAAAAAGCAGTGAAGAGGATTGGAATGGAGAGAAATAGAATGGAGAGCAATGGAATAGATGGAATGGAGGTGAATGAAATTGAGATGAGTGGCTAGAATGGAATGCAAGAGAAAGGAATGGAATTGAAAGGAAAGGAAAGGAATGGAGAGTGATGGATGGAACAGAGAGAAATGGCATGAAGAAAAGTGGAATGGAATATAAAAAAAGAGAAAGGAGCAGAATTAAATTCAGAGGAATGGAAGGGATAGGAATAAAATGGAAAGGAAAGGACAAGAATGGAAGGGTATGGAATGGAATGGATTGTAAAGGATTGGAGAGAAATGTAATCCAGTGCAAAAGAATACAATTCCATTAATGGAATGGAATGGAATGGAGAGTAATGGAATGTAGAGAAATAGAATAGGATGGAGTGGAATGGAAAGGAAGTGAATGAAGAGAATTGGAAAGGCATGGAATAGAATGGAATGGAGAGGAATGGAATGGAGAGGAATGCAATGAAGAAAAAAGGAATGGTACGGAATGGAATGGAATTGAATGCAGTGGGTTGGAATGGAAAGCATTGGAATGGAATGCAGAGGAATGAAATGAAATTGAGAGGAATGGTTCCCAAACACATTGAATGGAGAGGAATCGAATAGAGAGTAATGTAAAGCAACTGAGATTTATGGAGTAGAGAGGAATGGAATGGAGAAGAATGGTGTAGATGGAATGGAGAGGAATTAAAAGGAGAAGAGTGGATTAGAATGAAATGCAATGCAGTGGAATGGAAAAGAGAGGAATGGATTGGAATCGAGAGGAAATGAATGGAATGGAATGGAGAGGAATCTAATGGAGAGAAATAGAAAACACTGGAGAGAATTGGAATTTAGAGAAATAGAATGGAGAGCAATGGGATGTATTGAATGAATAGATATGAAATGGAGTGGAGTTGAATAGAATGTAATGCTTTGCAATGAACTGCATTAGAGAGGAATGGAATTGAATGGAATGTAAAGGACTGGAGAGTAATGAAATGGAATAGATATGAATGGAATGGAATTGAAGGAAAGTGAAAGGAATGAAAGGGAATGGAATAGATTGTAAATAATGGAATGTATGAGAATCAAATGGAAAGGAATAGAGTGGATTGAAATGATGTTGAAGGGAATGGAGTTGAAAGGAATGAAATGGAAATGAAAAGAGAGAAATGGAATTGAATGGAGAGGAAATGTACTGAAAAGAATGACATTGAAGGGAATGGAATGGGGAAGAATGGAATGGAATATACTGCAAAGGAATGAAGAATGGTGTCAAATGGAAAGGAATGGAATGGAATAGGGAGGAATAGAATGGAATGGCATGGGATGAAATGGAACTGAATGTAGAGGTATGGAAGGGAATGGAGGGACATGCAATAGAATAGAGAGGATGGAATTGGAGAGGTATGGAATGGATAGAATTGGAATGGAGAGTAATGAAAGAGAGAGGAATAGAATAGAATGTATTGGAGAGGAATGGAATGGATATGAAGGGAAAATAATGAAATAGGGAGGAATGGAATGTAGAGGAAAGGAAAGGAATGGAATGGAATGGAATGGAGAGGAAGACCGTGAAATGGAATGGAATAGAATAGAGAGAAATGGAATGGAATGGAATGGAAGGAAATGGAATGGAATGGAATGGAGTGCAATGGAAACGAATGGAACGGAATGGAGAGGAATGGAATGGAAAGGAATGGAATGGAGAAAACTGGAATGGAATGGGGAGGAATGGAATGAAATGGAATGGAATGGAAAGAAATGAAAAGGAATAGAATGGAATAGAATGGAATGTAATGGAGTGGAATGGAAACAAATGGAATGGAATGTAGAGGAATGGAAAGGAAAGGAATGGGATGGAAAGGGATGCAATGGAGAAAAGTGGAATGGAAAGGAGAGAAATGGAATGGACAAGAATTGAATTTAGAGGAACGGTGGGATAGGAAGAATTTAGAATGGAATGGAGAGGAATAGAATGTAATGGAATGGAATTAAATGGACAGGAGTGGAATGGAATGGAATGAAGAGGAATGGATTGAAATGGAGAGGAATGCAAAGGAATGGAGAGTATCACCCTTCCACTCTATATGGAGAGTAATGGAATTGAATGAAGAAGAATAGAATGTATATGAATGGAATGGAGAGGAATGGAATCCAAATTAATGAAGAGAAATGAAATTAAGAGGAATAGAAAGTAGTGGAACGGATGAAATGGAATAGAAAAGAGCAATGGTATCAAGAGAAAGGCAATGCAATAGAATGGAATAGAGTGGAAGGGTGATACATGGAATAGAATGGAATGAAATAAAAAGGACAGTAATGGAATAAAGAGGAACGGAATCGAGTAAAGAAAGGTAATTATATTGAAGGGAATGGAGAGGGATGGATTGTAGAATAACAGAATGGAATGAAATGAAATGGATTAGAGAGGAATGGAATAGAATGCAAAGGAGAGGAATGGAATGGAAGAGATTGGAATGGAATGGAATGGAATCAAATGGAATATAATAGAATGGAATTGATAGAATGGAATGGAATGGAGAGGAATAAAATGGAATCGAATGGAGAGGAATGTAAAGCAATGGCGAGTTATGGAATGATGAGGAATGCAATGGTGAGGAATAGTATAATTTGATGGAGGGAAAATAAATGAGAGGAGTGGAATAGAATGGAATTCAAGGCAATGGAATGGAATAGGGAAAAATAAAATGGATGGGAGAGGAATCTAATGGAGAGGAGTAAAAAGCAATGAAGAGGATTTGAATGGAGAGAAATAGAAAGGAGAGCAATGAAATGGATGAAATGGATTTAAATGATAAGGAGATGAGTGGATAGACATTGAATGGAGAGGAATAAAATGGAAAGGAAAGGAGGGGAATGGAAGGGTATGGAATGGAATGGATTGTAATGATACAGAGAAGAATGGAATCCTGTACAATAGAATGCAATACCATGAATGGAATGAAATGGAGAGTAATGGAATGTAGAGAAATAGAATAATATGGAGTGGAATGGAATGGAAAGGAATAGAATGGAATGAAGAGAAATGGAAAGGAATGGAATAGAATGTATTGTAGAGGAATGGATTGGAATGGAATGCAATGAAGGGAAATGGAATAATACGGAATGGAATGGAATGGAAAGCAGTGGATTGCCATGCAGAACATTGGAATGGAATGCAGAGGAATGAAATGGAATTGAGAGGAATGGTTTCAAAAGACATTGAATGGAGAGGGATTGAATGGAGAGTAATGTAAGGAATAGATAGCAATGGAATGAAATGGTATGGAATGGCATGGAATGGAATTAAATTGAATGGAAAGAAGAGTAATGGAATGGAATGGTATGGAAAGGAATAGAGAGTAATGGAATGAAGTATAGATGCAAGAAATGGAGTGCAATTTAATGGAATTAAATGGAAAGAAATGGAAAGGAGAGGAATGGAATGGAACGATATGGGGAGGAATGTAATGGAAAGAAATGGTGTGAAGAGAAATGGAATGGAATGGAATATAATTTAATGGGGAATAATGGAATGAAGAGGAATGGTATGAAGAAGAATGGACTGGAATGGAATGGAACGGAATGGAAGGGAATGAAATGGTTTGAAATGGAGTGCAATGGAATGAAATAGAATGGAATGGAGAGGATTGGAATAGAATGCAGAAGAATGAAATGGAATAGAGAGGAATGGTTTGGAAAGGAATGGGATGGGGAGGAATGGAGTGGAATTGAATGGAATGGGGAGGGTGGATTGGAGAGGAATTGAGTGAAATGGAATGGAATGGAAATGATTGAAGACGAATAGAAAGGAATGGAATGAAGAGGAATGGAATGGAATAGACTGGAAACTAACGGAGTGCAATCAACTGTAATGGAATGGAATGGAGAGGAATGGAAAGGAGAGAAATTGAATGGAGAGGAATGGAAAGCAATGGAGAGGAATGGAATGAATAGGAATGGAATGGATTAAATGGAGAGGAAAGGAATGCAGAGGAGTGCAATAGAATTGAATGCAATGCAATGGAATGGAATAGAGAATAATGGAATGGAGAGGAATGGAATAGAATGGAATGGAATGGAGAGGAATCTAATGGAGAGGAACAGAAAGCAACAGAGGGGATTGGAAAGGAGAGGTATGTAATGGAGAGCAATGGAATGGATGGGATGGAGATGAATGAAATGGAGAGATCTGGAATAGAATGGAATGCAATGCAATGAAATGCAATAGATAGAAATGGAATAGAATGAAATGGAAAGGAATGGAGAGTAATAGAATGAAGTATAGAAGCATGGAATGGAGTGTTATTAAGTCGAACAAAATGGAAAGAAATGGAAAAGAGAGAATGGAGTGGAAAGAAATTGGGAGGAATGGAATGGAGAGAAATGGAATGAAGAGAAATGGAATGGAATGGAATATAATTTAATGGAGAATAATGGAATGAAGAGGAATGGTATGAAGAAGAACAGACTGGAAAAGAATGGAATGGAATGGAAAGGAAGGGAATGAAATGGATTGGAATGGAGTGCAATGGAATGAAATAAAATAGAATGGAGAGAATTGGAACATAAAGCAGAAAAATGGAATGGAATTGACAGGAATGGTTTGGAAAGGAATGGGATGGGTAGGAATGGAGTGGAATTGAATGGAATGGTGAACAATGGAGTGGAGAGGAATTGAGTGAAATGGAATGGAATGATAAGGATTGGAGAGGAATAGAAAGGAATGGAATGGAATTGACTGGAAATTAACGGAATAGAATCGAGTGGAATGGAATGGAATGGAGAGGAATGGAAAGGAGGGAAATCGAATTGAGAGGAATAGAAAGCAATGGAGAGGTAGGGAATGGACAGTGATGGAATGAAGAGGAATGGTATGGATTAAATGGAGAGGAAAGTAATGCAGAGGAGTGGAGTAGAATTGAATGCAATGCAATGGAATTGAATAGAGAGTAATGAAATGGAGAGGAATGGAATGGAATGGACTGGAGAGGAATCTATGGAGAGGAATAAAAAGCAATGGAGGGGATTGGAATGGAGAGGAATGGAATGGAGAGAAATGGATGGAATGGAGATGAATGAAATGGGGAGGAGTGGAGTAGAATGGAATGCAATGCAATGGAATGCAATAGAGAGGAGTGGAATAGAATGTAATGGAAAAGAAAGGAGAGCAATAGAATGGAATAGGAGAAATGGAATGGAATTTAAATGGAATTGAAAGTAATGAAAGGAAATGGAATGGATGGGAAAAAATGGAATGTAAAGGAATCGATAGGAAGTTAAAAGAGAGGAATGAAATGATGCTGAAGGGAATGGAGAGGAAAGGAATTAAATGAATTGAAAGGAGAGGAATAGAATTGAATAAAAATAAATGGGACAGAAAAGAAAGGAATGGAATGGAGAATCATGGAAAGGAATGGAGTGGAAAGGAATGGAATAAATGGAGAGAAATCAAATGATATCGAATGGAACAGAATGGAGTTGAAAGAAATGGAAGAGAAAGGAATGGAATGGGATGGATTGTGCAGGAAATAAGGGAATGGAGATGAATGAAATGGAATAGAGTGGAGTGGAATGGAATGGATTGCAATAAAATGGAATGAAACGGAAGGTAGAGGAATGGAAAGGAATGGAGAATCAATGGAATGGAGTGGAATGGAATGGAGAGGTATGGAATGGATAGAATTGGAATGGAGAGTAATGGAAGGGAGAGGAATAGAATGGAATGGATTGGAGAGGAATTGAATGGAGAAAAATTGAATGGAGCTGAAGGGAAGTGAATGGAATGCAGAGGAATGGAATGCAATGGAGTGGAATGGAATGGAATGGAATGAAGATAAATGTATTGGAAAGGAATAGAATGAATCCGAGAGAAATGGAAACAAGTGGAAAGTAATGGAATGGATAGAAGGGAATGGAATAGACAGTAAGGGAGAGGAATGGAACGGAGTGGTAAGGAATGGAGAGGAAAGGAATGGATAGGAATGGAATGGAGAAGAATGCAATGGAGAGGAATGGTATAGACAGGAATGGGATGGAGTCGAATGGAATGGTTTGGAATGGAAGGAATGGAATGGAATGGAAGAAAATGAAAAGGAATGGAAAGGAATGGAATTGATTGCAATAGAATAAAGTAGTATGAATGTAATGGAATGGAGAGGAATGGCATTGAGAGGACTCCAATAGAATGGAATGGAGCGGAATGGAATGGAATTCAATGGAATTGATTTGAGTGGAATGGAATGGAATGGAGAAGATGGAATAGAGTGAAGAGGGTTGAAAAGGAATGAAATGGCATTTAGAGGAATGGAATGGAATGGAATGGAATGGAATGGAATGGAATGCAGAGGAATGGAATAAAGCAGACTGGAATGGAATGGAATAGAGAAGAATGGAATGGAGAGGAATGGAATGGAATTGAATGAAATGGAATGGAATGGAATGGAATGCAGAGGAATAGAATAAAGCAGACTGGAATGGAATGGAATAGAGAAGAATGGAATGGAGAAGAAAGGAATGGCAAGGCATGGAATGAGGAGGAATGAATTGGATGGAATGGTGAGGAAAGAAATGGAGAGGAGCAAATAGAGAATGGAATGCAATGCAATGCAATGGAAGATGTATGGAATGAAACGGAATGGAGAGTAATGGAGTGGAATAGAGAGGAATGGATTGGAATGGAATGGAGAAGAATGGAAGAGAAAGGAGTTGAAAAGAAAAAAATAGAATGGGATGCAGAGAAATCAAATGGTATACAACGCCAAAGAATGGAAGGGAATCAAATGGAGAGGAATGGACTAGAATGTAATGCAGAAGAAGGGAATGGAGAGGAATGGAATGGAGAGAAATGGAATGGAATAAAACAGAATGGAGAGAAAAGAAATGGAGAGGAATGGAATGGAATAGATTGACATGGAATGGACCGGAATGGAGTGGACTGGAATGGAATGAAATGGATTGGAATGGAATGGAAAGGATTGGCATGGAAAGGAATGGAAGGGATTGGAGTGTAATGGAAAAGAATGGAATGGAAAGGAATGGAATGGAGAAGAATAAAACGGAAGAGAATGGAATGGAATGAAGAGAAAAAGAATGAATGGAATAGAAAGGAATGGACAGTAATGGAATGATTCATTTCACTGAATTGGAACGGAATGAAGAGAAATGGATTGGAGAGCCATAAAACGGAATGGAATGTATGGAATGGAATGAAATCGAATGAAGTGAAATGGAATGGAATTTTATATAATGTAATGGAGAGGAATGGAATGGAGAGCAATGGAATGAAGAGAAATGGAATGAATGCAATGCAATGAAAAGGAATGGAATGGATTGGAATGGAAATGAATGAAATGGAATGGGTTGGAATGGAGAGGATTCGAATGGAATGGAGAGGAATGGTATGGTATGCAGAGGAATGAAATGGAATTGAGAGGAATGATTTTGAAAGAAATGAAATGAAGAGGAATAGAATGAAGAGGAATGGAATGAAATGGAGAGAATGAATGGAGACAATTTGAATGGAGTGGAAAGGAAAAGAATGAAATGGAGAGAAATGGAATGAAGAGAAATGGACTAGAGAGGAATGAAATGGACTGGAAAGAAGTGGAATGGAATGGAGAGGTGTGTGATGGACAGAATTTGAATGGAGTGGAATGGAATGGAGAGGAACTGAATGGAATGGAGTGGAAAGGAATGGAATGGAATAGAATGGAATGGAGAGGAATGGAATGAAATGCTGAAAAATGTACTGGAGAGTAATGGAATGATGTGGAAAGGAAAAGAATGAAATGGTGAGGAAAAGAATGCTGAGGAATCGAATGGAATGGAATGGAGAGTAATGGAAAGGATTGGAGAGCTTTGGAATGGAATGAAGATAAGTGTATTGGAAAAGAACAGAATGAAACTGAGAGGAAGGGAAACTAGAGAAAAGTAATGGAATGGAAGAAAATGGAACGGATTCGGTAGTAAAATAAAGGAATGGAACAGAATGGATTGGAGAGGAATGGAATGGAGATAAATGAAATGGGGAATAATGGATTGGAATGAAGAGAAAAGGAATGGCATGTAATAGAATGAAATGGACAGTAAAGGAATGAAATTCAATTCAATGAATTGAAATGGAATGGAGAGGAATGGATTGGAGAGCCAAATAATGGAATGGAGTGAAAGGGAATGGAATGCAATGAAGAGAAATGGAACGAAATGGAAGAGAATATAATTCAGAGGAATGGAATGGAGAGGAATGGAAAGAAGCGAAATGGAATGAAATAAGAATACAATAGAGAGAAATGGAAAGGAGAGGAATGGAAATGAAAGGAATGGAATGGATTGGAATGGAATGCAGAGGAATAAAATGCAATTGAGAGGAATGGCTTCAAAAGAAATGGAATTGAGACTAATGGATTGGAATGGAGATGAATGGAATGAAGAGAAATGGAATGGTGTGAAATAAAAGGAAAAGAATGGAGTGATATGGAATGGAGGGGAAAGCAGTGAAATGGAATGGAATGTAGAAGAATAGAATGGAAGGGAATAAAATGGAATGGAATGGATTGGAGTGGAATAGAAATGAATGGAATGGAATGTTGAAGAATGGCATGGAGAGGAATGGAATGTAGAGGAATGGAATGTAGAAAAGTGGAGTCTAATGGAGACAAATGGAATGGAGAAAAATTGAATTTAGAGGTATGGAATAGATAGGAAGAAAATGGAAAGAAATGGAGAGGAATAGAATTGAGTGCAATAGAATAAAGTAGAAAGAATGGAATGGAACGGAGAGGAATGAAATTGAGAGGACTCGAATAGAATGAAATGGAGAGGAATGGAATGGATTTGATTGGAATGGAATGGAATGAGGAGTTTGGAAGAGAGTGAAGAGGAATGGAAAGGAATGGAATGGCATTTACAGGAATTGAATGGAATGGAATGGGGAGGAAGGTAATAGAGAGGACTGGAAAGGAATGGAATGGAAAGGAAAAAATGGGGAGGCATGGAATGGTGAGGAATGAATTGGATGGAAAGGTAAGGAATGAAATCGAGAGGAGTCAAAGGGAATGGAATGCAATACAATGGAATGGAAGGGATAGGAATGGAATGGAATGGAGAGTAATGGAATGGAATAGGCAGGAATGGAAGGGAATGGAATGAAGAGTAATGGAATGGAATGGAATGAAAAGGAATGTAGATGAATGTAACTGAATGAGGAAAAATGGAATGCATATGATTGAAATGGAGAGGAATGCAATGAATACGACTGGAATAGAATGGAGAGAAATGGACTACAGAGGAAGGAAAAGTAGTTTAATGGAAATAGTAAAATGATTAGAAATCAATGCAATCAACAGGAAGAATGCAATAGAATGGAATGGAATAAAATCGTGATACATGGAATGGTATAAAATGGACAGGAATGGAATGCAGAGAAATGCAATGGAAGGGATTGGAATGGATGGGAGAGTGAAGGAATGGAGAGGAATGGAAAGGATTGGAAGAGCAAGTAATGGAATGGAAATGAAAGGAATCAAAGGGTAAGGAATGGAAAGAAAAAGACTGGAATGGAATGGAATTGAAAGAATAGAGAGTAATGAAATGAAATAGAAAAGAGTGAAATGGAGTGTAATTAAAAGGAATGAAAAGGAAAGAAAATGAATGGACTGGAATGGAATGGGTAGAATAGAATGGAGTGAAATGGAATGAAGAAGAATGGAATGGAATGGAATAGAATTTAATGGAGAAAAATGCAATGGAGAGAAATGGTATGAAAAAGAATGGAATGGAATGGAATGTAGTGGAATGGAATGGAATGCAACAGAATGGACAGGAATGAAGTAGGTTGGAATGAAATGAAATAGAATGGAAAGGAGATGATTGGAATGGAATGCAGAGGAATGAAATGGAATTGAGAGGAAAGGCTTGGAAAGGAATGGGATGGAGTGGAATGGAATGGAATTGAATGGGATGGGGAGGAATAGATTGGAGAGGAAAGGAGTGAAATGGAAAGGAAAGGAATGGAATGGAATGGAGAGGAATGGAATAGAATGGATTGGAATTAAAAGGAATGGAATCAAGTCGAATTGAATGGAATAGAAAGAAATGGAATGGAATACAATGGAGAGGGATTGAATAAGAGGAATGGAAAGCAATGGAGAGGTATGGAATGGAGGGGAATGGAATGGAGAGGAATCACATGAATTGAATGGCGAGGAAATAAATGGAGAGGAGTGCAATGAAATGGAATTCAATGAATGTAAAAGAATAGAGAGGAATGGAATGGAATGGAGAAGATTTGAATGAAATGGTGTGGAGAGGAATCTAATGGAGAGGAATAGAAAGAAATGGAAGAGCCGGGCTTGGTGGTTCAGCCTGTAATCCCACACCTTTGGGAGGCTGAGGTGAGTGGATTGCCTGAGCCCAAGGGTGCAAGACCAGCCTGAGCAGCGAGATCTCATCTCTACAAAAAAAAAAAAAAAAAAATCAGCCGGGTGTGGTAGCGCATGCCTGTAATTGCGACTACTCAGAAGGATGAGGTGGAAGGATCGCCGGAGCCCAGCAGGCGAGGCTGCAGTGGCCGGGAGCGGCCACTGCACTCCAGTTTGGGCGACCGAGTGAGACACCAACTCATAAAAAAAAGAAAGAAAGAAAGAAAGAAAGAAAGAAAGAAAGAAAGAAAGAAAGAAAGAAAGAAAGAAAGAAAGAAATGGAGGGGATTAGAATGGAGAGAATTCGAACGGAGAGCAATGGTATGGATGGAATGGAGATGAATGAAAAAGAGAGGAGTGGAATAGAATGGAATGCAATACAATGGAATGAAACAGAGTGGAGTGAAATGGAATGGAATGGAATGGGGAAAAAAGGAGAGTAATGGAATTGAACTGAGAGAAATGTAATGTAATGGAATGGAACTGAAAGTAGTGAAAGGTGGAGATGATGTGGAAGGGAATGGTGAGGAAAAAAATGAAAGGAACATGAAAGGAGAAGAATGGAATTGATTGGAGAGAAATGAAAAAGAAAAGAACACAATGGAATGGAATGGAAATGAAAGGAATGGAGAAGCACGGAAATGAATGGAGTGGAAAGTAATGGAAAAGAAGGGAGAGAAATCGAATGGTATCAAATGGAACAGAATTGAATGGAATGGAGTGGATTGGAATGGAAGCTAGAGGAAAGTAATGGAATGAAATGGAAAGGATAGTTAGGTCGAGTAACGGAATGGAATGGAATAGAATTGAGAGTAATGAAATGGATAGGAATAGAATGGAGAGGAATGGAATGGAATGAAATGGAGTGGAATAAAAAGACATGGAGAGGAATAGAATGGAATGGAATGGAAAGGAACGGAATGAATGGAATAGAATGGAACGGAATGGAATGGACAGGAAAGGAGTTGACTGGAATGGAATGAAATGAATTGGAATAGAATGAAAAGGTATGGAAAGGGGAGGAATGGCACAGAGTTGAAAGAAATGGAGAGTTGAGTGATGGATAGAATTGGAATGGAGAAGAATGGAATAAAGAGGAATATAATGAAATAGAGGGAAAGGAATGGAATGGAATAGAATGAAAGGAGAGGAATGGAAATGAATGGATTGGAAAGCAGAGGATTGGAATGGAATGCAGAGGAATGAAATGGAATGGAGAGGAATGGTTTTGAAAGAAATGGAATGGAAAGGAATAGAATGGACAGGAATGGAATGGAGTGGAAGGGAAAATAATGAAATGGAGAGAAATTGAATTGTGAGAAAAGGAATGTAGAGGAATGAAATGTAATGGAATAAAGTGGAATGGAATGGAGAGGAATAGAATGGAGTACAGTGGAAATGAATGGAATGGAATAGAGAGGAATGGATTGGAATGGAAAAAAATGTATTGAAGAGAAATGGAATGGTGTGGAAAAGAAAGGAATGAAATGGTGAGGAATGGAATGCTGAGGAATCAAAAGGAATGCAATGGGATGAAATGGAGAGGAATGAAATGGATTGGAGAGTACTGGAATGGAATAAAGATAAATTTAATGGAAAACAATAGAATGAAACTGAGAGGAATGGAAACTAGAAGAAAGTAATGGAATAGAAGGGAATGTAAGGGATTGGATTGTAATGGAAAGGAATGTAATGTAATGGATTGGAGAGGAATGGAATGGAGAGAAGTGGAAAGTAATAGAATGAAATGGAATGGATAATTATGGTGAGCAATGGAAGGGAATGCTATGGAATGGAGTGTAATGAAATGGATTGGAATGGAAAAGAGAAGGAGTGGAATAGAAAGGAAAGGAATGGAATCGAATGGAATAGATTGGAATAGAGAGGAAAGGAACGGACTAGAATGAACTGGAAAGGAATGGAATGAAGATAAATGGAATGGAATAGAATGGAATAGAGCGGAATGGAATGCAATTCTATTGAATGGATTAGAATGGAATGGAAAGGAATGGAATAGAGAGGAAAAGAATAGAATGTAGTGGAATGCAATGGAATGGAATGAAGAGAAATGGAATGGAATAGAATAGGAAGTAATGGAGAAGAATGGAATGGAGAGGATTAGAATGAAGACAAAAGGAATGGAATGGAAAATAATCGAATACAGAGGAATGTAATGGAAAGGAATGGAAAGGAATTGAATGGAATAGAATGGATTGGATTGAAATGGAGAGGAAAGGAACGGAATGCAAAGGAATGTAAAGGAATTGAGAGCAATGGTATGGAAAGAAATGGAATGGAGAGGAATGAAATGTAATGGAATAGAATGGAATGGAGAGGAGTTTATTGGAGAAGCATGGAATGAAATGAAGAATGAAAATGAATGCCATGGAAAGGAGTGGAGAGGAATAGAATGAAGTGGAATGGATTGGAATGGAATGGAGAAGAATAGAAGGGAAAGGAGGTGAACAGAAAGAAATGGAATGGGATGGAGAGAAATTGAACAGTACACAAGGCAACGGAAGGGAATGGAATCAAATGGAGAGAAATTGACTGGAATGTAATGGAGAAGAATGCAATGGAGAGAAATGGAATGGAATAAAATGGAATGGAGAGGAAAGAAATGGAGAGGAAAAAATGGAATGGAATGAAAGGAACGGAATGGAATGGAATTGTAAGGAAAGGAGTGGACTGGAATGGAATGGAAAGGAATTGAATGGAGATGAATGGAATGGAGTGGAACGAAATGGAAAGCTGTGTGATGGATAGAATTGGAATGGAGAGGAATGGAATAGAGAAGAATAGAATGGAATGGAGAAAAATGTACTGGAGGGAAATGGAATGGTGTGGAAAAGAAAGGAATGGAATGGCAAGGAATGGAATGCTGAAGACAGAAATGGAATGGTTTGGAATGGAATAGAGAGGTGAGGAATGGAATTGATTGGAGAGCACCGGAGTGGAACGAAGATAAATGTATTGGAAAAAATAGAATGAAACTCAGTGGAATGGAAATTAGAGGAAAGAAATGGAATGGAAGGGAATGGAAAGGATTGGAGTGCAATGGCAAAGAATGGAATAGAATGGAGAGGAATGGAATAGAGATAAATAGAACGGAGAAGAATGGAATGAAGAGAAGAGGAATGGAATGGGATAGAAGGGAATGGACAGTAAAGGAATGGAATTCATTTCAAAGAATTGGAACGGAATGGACAGGAATGGATTGGAGAGCCATAGACTGGAATGGAGTGGATGGAATGGAATGAAATGGCATGAAGAGAAATGGAATGGAATGTTATATAATGTAATGGAGAGGAATGGAAAGGAGAGCAATGGAATGAAGTGAAATGGAATGGAACAGAATGGAATGGAGAGGAAAGGAAATGAATGGAATATAATGGATTGGAATGGAGAGGATTGGAATGGAATGCAGAGGAACGAACTGGATTGGAGAGGAATGGTTTTGAGAGAAATGGAATGGAGCAGAATGGAATGGAGAGGAATGGAATGGAATGGAGAGGAATGCAATGGAGAGAAATGGGATGGATTGAAAGAGAAAAAGGAAATGAAGAGAAATTGAATGGAGAGAAATTGAATGGAAAGGAAGGGAGTAGAATGGAACAAAGTGGAATGGAATGGAGAGGTTTGTGATGGATAGAACTTGAATGGGGTGGAATGGAATGGAGAGGAATTGAATGGAATGGAGGGGAAAGGAATGGAATGGTATAGAATGGACTGGAGAGGAATGGAATGGAGTGGGGAAAAATATACTAGAGAGAAATGGAATGGTGTGAAAAGGAAAGGAATGAAATGATGAGGAATGGAATGCTGCTGAATCGAATGGAATGCAATGGAATGGAATGGAGAGGATTGGAATGGATTCGACTGCAATCAAATGGAATGAAGATAAATTTATTGAGAAAGAATAGAATGAAACTGAGAGGAAGTGAAACTAGTGGAAAGTAATGGAATGGTAGGGAATGGAAGAGATTGGATTGTAATGGAAAGGAATTGAAAAGATTGTAATTGGAGAGGTATGGAATGGAGAGAAATGGAACAGAAAATAATGGAATAGAAGGAAGAGAAAAGGAATGGCATGGAACAGAATGATATGGACAGTAATGGAATGGAATTCATTTCAATGAATTGGAAAGGAATGGAGAAGAATGGATTGGAGAGCCATAGAATGCAATGGAGAGAAACGGAATGGAAAGAAATGGCATGAAGAGGAAAGAAATGGAGAGGAATGGAAAGGAACTGATTAAAATGGAATGGAAAGGATTGGAATGGAATGGACAGGAGTGGAGTGGACTGCAATGGAATGAAATGGATTGGAATGGAATTGAAAGGAATGGAATGGAGAGGAGTGGAATGAAAAGAAAGGTGTGTGATGGATAGAATTGGAATGGAGAGGAATGGAATGGAGAGGAATAGAATGGAATGGAGTGGAAAGGAATGGAATGGAGAGGAATGGAATGGAGAGGAATAGAATGGAATGGAGTGGAAAGGAATGGAATGGAATAAAATGCAATGGAGAGACATGGAATGGAATGGAGAAAAATGTACTGGAGAGAAATGGAATGGTGTGGAAAAGAAAAGAACGGAATGGCGAGGAAGGGAAGGCTGAGGAATCTAATGGAATGGAATGGAATAAGATGGAGAGGAATGGAATAGATGGAGAGCACTGGAATGGAATGAAGATCAACGTATTGGAAATTAATAGAATGAAACCTAGAGGAATGGAAATCAGAGGAGAGTAATGGAATGGAGGGGAATGGAAGGGATTGGGGTGAAATGGAAAAGAATGGAAAGTAATGGAGAGGCATGGAATGGAGATAAATGGAATAGAGAAGAATGGAATAGAATGAAGAGAAAATGATTGGAATGGAAGAGAATGGAATGGACAGTAATGGAATGGAATTCCTTTCAATGAATTGGAATGGGATAGAGAGGAATAGATTGGAGAACCATAGAATGAAATGAAGTGGATGGAATGGAATTAAATGGCATGAAGAGAAATGGAATGAGATGTTATATAATGTAATGGAGAGGAATGGATTGGAGAGCCATAGAATGGAATGGAGTAGATGGAATAGAATGAAATGGAATTAGGAGAAAAGGAATGGAGAGGAATGGAAATGAAAGGAATGGAATGGATTGGAATGGACAGGATTGGAGTGGAATGCAGAAGAATAAAATGCAATTGAGAGTAATGGTTTCGAAAGAAATAAAATGGAGAGGAATGGAGAGGAATATAATGGAGAGAAATGGAATGGAGTGGAAGGCAAAGGAAAGGAATGGAGAGAAATGGAATGAAGGGGAATGCAGTGGAATGGAATGTAGAAGAATGGAATGGAATGCAATGGAATGGAATGGAGTGGAATATTAATGAATGGAATATAATGTAGAGGAATGGAATGTAGAGTAATGGAATGAAGAGGAATGGAATGTAGAAACGTGGAATGGAAGGGAAACAAGTGGAATGTAAAAAAATTGATTTTAGAGGTATGGAAGAGATAGGGAGAAAATGGACAGAAATGGAGAGGAATGTAATTCAGTGCAAAAGAATGAAATAGCATGAATGGATTGAAATGGAGAGGAATGGAATTGAGAGAACTCACATAGAATGGAATAGAGAGGAATGGAATGGAATTCAATGGAATGGATTTGAGTGGAATGGAATGAAATGGAGAAGACGGAATGGAGTGGAGAGAAATGGAAAGGAATGAAATGGCATTTAGAGGAATGGAATGCAATGGAGTAGAATAGAATGGAATGGAGAGGAATGGAATGGAATGCAGAAAAATGTATTCTAGAGAAATGGAATGGAATGGTGTGGAAATGAAAGGATTGGAATGGCTAGGAATGGAATGCTGAGGAATGGAATAGAATGGAATGGAGTAGAATGGGGAGGAATGGAATGGAATGGAGAGCACTGGAGTGGAATGAAGATAAATGTATTAGAAAAAAATAGAATGAAACAGAGAGGAATGAAAACTAGAAGAAATTCATGGAATGGAAGGGAATGGTAGGGATTGGAATGTAATGGAAAAGAATGGAATGGAATGGAGAGGAATGGAATGGAGATAAACGGAACGGAGAAGAATGGAATGGAATGAAGAGAAAAGGAATGAAATGGAATAGAATGGAATGGAGAGTAATGGAATGGGATTGTTTTCAATGAAATGGAAGGATATCGAGTGGAATGGATTGGAGAGCCACAGAATGGAATGGAGTAGATGGAATGGAATAAAATGGTATGAAGAGAAATGTAATAAAATGTTATATAATGTAATGTAGAGGAATGAAATGGACAGAAATAGAATGAAGTAAAATGGAATGGAATGGAATAGAATGGAATGGAGAGGAATGGAATGGAGAGGAATGGAAAGAAGTGCAATGGAAATGAATGGAATAGAATAGAGTGAAATGGAATGAAGATGAATGAAAATGAAAAGAATGGAATGGATTGGTGTGGAGTGGATTGGAATGTAATGCAGAGGAAAAAATGCAATTGAAATTAATTGTTTCAAAAGAAATGGAATGGAGAGGGATGGAATGGAAAGAAAGGGAAAGGAATTGAGAGGAATGTAATGGAGATAAATGAACTGTAGTGGAAGGGAAAGGAAAGGAATGGAGAGAAATGGAATGGAGGGGAATGAGGTGGAATTGAATGGAATGTGGAGGAGTGGAATAAAATGGAATGGAATACAAAAGAATTGAATGGAATTGAGTGGAATAGAAAGGAATGGAATGGAATGTAGAGGTATGGAATGTAGAGAAATGGAAGTGAGGGGAATGTAATGTAGAAAATTTGAATGGAATGGTGACAAATGGAATGAGTAAAATTGAATTTATAGGTATGTAAAAGATAGGAAAAAATGGAAAGAAATGGTAAGGAATGGAATTGAGTGCAATGGAATGAAATTACCACGAATGGAATGTAGTGAAGAGGAATGGAATTGATAGGACTCAAATAGAATGGAATGGAGAGGAATGGAATGGAATATAATGGAATGGATTAGAGTGCAATAGAATGGAATGTAATGGAGAGGATGAATTGGAGTGGAGAGAACTGGAAAGGAATGGAATGGAATTTAATGGGATGGAATGGAAAGGAATGCAGAGGCATGTAATAGAGAGGACTGGAAAGGAATGGAATGGAGAGGAATGGAATTGTTAGTAAAGGAATGGGGAGGCTTGAAATGGAGAGGAATGAATTAGATGGAATGGAAAGGATAGAAATGGTGAGGATTAAAAGGGAATGAAATGCAATGCAATGGAATGGAAGGGAGAGGAATGGAATGGAAGGGAATGGAATGGAATGGAATGGGGAGGAATGGAACTGAATTAGGAACAATGGAGTTCATATGAATGGAATGGAGAGCAATGCAATGAATACGATTGGAATAGAATGGAGAGACATGGTCAAAAGAGGAACAGAGAGTAGTTTAATGGAAGGAGTGGAATGGAATGGAGATTAATGGAATCAAGAGGAATGGAATGCAATAGAATGAAATGGAATGGAATGGAATGGAGTACAAAATGCAACAGAATGGGCAGGAATAAAGTAGGTTGAAATGGAATGAAATAGAATGGAATGGAGCAGATTGGAATGGAATGTAGAGGAAAGAAATGGAATTGAGTGGAATGGATTGGAAAGGAATAGGTTGGAGAGGAATGGAATGGAATTGAATGGAATGGGGAGGTATAGATTGGAGAGGAATGGAGTGAAATGGAAGGGACTGGAGATGAATGGAATGGAATGGAATGGAGAGGAATGGAATGGAAAGTACTTTAATTTAAGGAATGGAATCAAGTCGAATGGAATTGAAAAGAGAGGAATGAAATGGAATGGAATGCAAAGGAATCAAATGTAGACGAATGTAAAGCAATGGGCAGGTATGTAATGGAGAGGAAAGGAATACATAGGAATGGCATGGATTGAATGGAGAGGCAACAAATGGAGAGGTGTGCAATAAAACGGAATGCAAAGCAGTGGAATGGAAGAGAGAGAAATGGAATGGAATGGAGAAGAATTGAATGGAATAGAGTGGAGAGAAATCTAATGGAGAGGAATAGAAAGCAATGGAGAGGATAGGAATCGAGAGGATTGGAATGGAGAGCAATGGTGTGAAGGGAATGGAGATGAAAGAAAAGGAGAGGAGTGGAATACAATGGAATGCAGTGCAATGAAATTAAACAGAGAGGAGTGGGATGGAATGGAAAGGAACGGAACGGAATGGAGTGTAATGGAATGGAATACACAGAATGGAATGTAATGAAATGGCATTGAAAGTAGTGAAAGGGAATGGAATGGTTTGGAAGTAAAGAAATGTAAAGGAATCGAATGAATTGGAAAGGAGAGGAATGAAATGATGTGGAAGGGAATGGAGAGGAAAGGAATGAAATTAAATTGAAAGGAGAAGACTGGAATTGAATGGAGAGGAATGGAACATAAAAGAATATAATGGAATGGAATCGAATGGAATGGAGAAGCATGGAAATAAATGGAGTGAAAAGGAATGGAACAGAATGGAGAGAAATCGAATGTTATCGAATGGAACAGAATGGAATGGAATGGAGTTGAATGGAAGAGAAGAGAAGAATGGAATGGAAAGAAATGTAGAGGAATTAAGCCAATGGAGATGAAGGAAATGGAATAGAATGCAGTGGAATGGAATGGATTGGAAAAAAGTGGAATGGAATGGAATGCAGAGGAAGGGAATGGAATAGAATGGAGAGAAATGGAATAGATTTGGAGAGAAATAGAGTGGAATGGAATGGAATTAGAGGGAATGAAGATAAATGTATTGGAAAGAAATAGAATGAATCTGAGAGGAATGGAAACTAGTGGGAATTAATGGAATGCAATGGAATGCATAGTTATGGTGAGCAATGGAATGGAATGGTATGGAATGGAGAGTAATGAAATAGATAGGAATGGAATGGAGAGGAATGGAAATGAATGGAATGGAATGGATTGGAATGGAGAGGACTGGAATGGAATGCAAAGGGAAGAAATGTAATAGAGAGTAATGGTTTAGAAAGAAATGGAATGCAGCAAAATGGAATGGAGAGAAATGAAATGCAGTGGAAGGGAAAAGACTGAAATGGAGAGAAATGGAATGGCGAGAAGTGGAATGGAGAGGATTGGAATGGAATGGAATTAAGTGTGTGATGGATAGAATTTGAATGGAGTGTAATGGAATGGAGTAGATTGGAGTGGAAAGGAAAGAAATGGAATAGAATGAAATGGAGAGGAATGGAATGGAATTGAATGCAGAAAAATGTAATGAACAGATATGGAATGGTGTGGATAGGAAAGGAATGAAATGGTGGGGACTGCATTGCTGGGGAATCAAATGCAATGCCATGGATTGGAAGGGAGAGGATTGGAATTGATTGGAGAGCACAGGAATGGAATGAGGATAAATGTATTGGAAAAGAATAGAGTGAAACTGAGAGAAATGTAGACTAGAGAAAAGTAATGGAATGGAAGGGATTGGATTGTAATAGGAATGGAATGGATTGAAGAAGAATGGAATGGAGAGAAATAGAACGGAGAATAACGGAATGGAATGAAGAGAAAAGGAATGGCATATAATAGGATGGAATGGACAGCAATGGAGTGGAAATCAATGCAATGAATTGGATCAGAATGAAGAGGAATTGATTGGAGAGCCATAGAATGGAATAGAGTGGAATGGAATGGAATTGAATGAAGAGAAATGGAACGGAAAGGAATACATTGGAATGGAGAGGAATGGAAAGGAGAGGAATGGAAATAAGTGAAATGGAATTGAATGGAATAGAATAGAGAGAAATGGAATGGAAAGGAATGGATTGGAATGGAGAGGATTGGAATGTAATGCAGAGGAATAAAATGTAATTAAGAGGAATGGTTTCAAAAGAAATGAAATGGAGAGGAAGGGAATGGAATGGAGAGGAATGCAATGGAGATAAATGGATTGGAGTGGAAGGGAAAGGAAAGGAATGGAGAGAAATGGAATGGAGGGGAATGAGGTGGAATTGAATGGGATGTAGACGAATGGAATGGAATGGAATGCAACGGAATTGAACGTAATGGAGTGGAATAGAAAGGAATGGAATGGAATGTAGAGGTATGAAATGTAGAGGAATGGAATGGAAGGGAAAGTAATGTAAAAAATTGGAATGGAATGGTGACAAATGAAATAGAGTAAAATTGAATTTATAGGTATGTAAGAGATTGGAAGAAAATTGAAAGAAATGGAGAGGAATGGATTTGAGTGCAATAGAATGATATTACCATGAATGGAATGGAATGGATAAGAGTGGAATAGAATGGAATGGAATGGAGAGGATGAAATGGAGTGGAGTGAAACGGAAAGGAATGGAATGGCATTTAGAGGAATGGAATGGAATTTAATAAATGGAATGTAAAGGAATGCAGAGGAATGCAAAAGAGAGGACTTGAAAGGAATGGAATGGAGAGAAATGGAATGGTTAGTAAAAGAATGGGGAGGCTTGGAATGGAGAGCAATGAATTAGAGGAAAGGGAAGGATAGAAATGGAGAGGATTAAAAGGGAATGGAATGCAATGCAATGGAAGGGGGAGGAATGGAATGGAAGGGAATGGAAAGCAATGGAATGGAGTGGAATGGAATGCGCAGGAATGGAACTGAATTAGGAACAATGGAGTGCATATGAATGGAACGGAGAGCAATCCAATGAATACTATTGGAATGGAAAGGAGATAAATGGACAAAAGAGGAATGTAGAGTAGTTTAATGGAAGGAGTAGAATGGAATGGAGATCAATAGATTCAAGAGGAATGGAAAGCAATAGAATGGAATGGAATGGAATTGTAATAAATGGAATGGAATAAAATGGACAGGAATGGAAGGCAGTGAAATGCAATGGAAGATAATGGAATGGAAGGGAGAGTTCTGAAATGGAGAGGAATGGAACAGAAAAGAAATGAATGGAAAAGAACGGAAAGTAAGGAAAAGTAATGGAAAGTGTAGGTCTGAAAAAAAAAGGAAAGAATGGAGAGGAATGGAATGAAATAGAGAGACATGGAATGGATTGTAATTAAATGGAAAGAAAAGAAAGGAAACTGAATTGACAGGAATGGAATGGGGAGGATGGAATGGAGAGAAATGGAATGAACAGGAATGGAATGGAATAGAATTTAATTGAGAAGAATAGAATGGAGACGAATGGTTTGAAAAAGAATGGAATGGAAGGGAATGGAATGGAATGCAACAGAATGGAGAGGAATGAAGTAAATTGGAATGGAAAGAAATACAATGGAATGGACAGGATTGGAATGGAATGTATAGGAATGAAATGGAATTGATGGAATGGATTGGAAAGGGATAGGTTGGAGAGGAATGGAATAGAATTGAATGGAATGGGAAGGAATGGATTGGAGAGGAATGGAGTGAAATGGAATGGACTAGAAAAGAATTGAATGGAATAGAGAGGAATGGAATGGAATGGATTGGAATTCAAAGGAATGGAATTGAGTCGAATGGAATTAAATAGAGAGAATGGAATGGATTGGAATTGAATGAAGAGGAATAAAATGTATAGGAATGGAAAGCAATGGGGAGGTATGGAATGGAGAGGAATGGAAAGGAGAGGAATGACATGGATTGAATGGACAGGAAATAAATGGAGAGGAGTGCAATAAAATGGAATGCAATGCGTCAGAAAGGAAGAGGGAGGAATGGAATGGAATGGAGAAGGATTGAATGGAAAGAAATGGAGAGGAAACGAATGGAAATGATTAGAAAGTAATAGAGAGGTTTGGAATCAAGAGGATTGGAATGGAGAGCAATGGTATGGATTGAACGGAGATGAATGAATAGGAGAGGAGTGGAATAGAATGGAATGCAATGCAATGGAATGAAACAGAGGAATGGAATGGATCTGAAAGAATTGGAGAGAAATGGAATGGAATAGAGAGAAATGGAATGTAATATACTGGAATTGAAAGTAGTGAATGGCAATGGAATGGTTTGGAAGTAATGAAATGAAAGGAATTGAATGGAATGGAAAAGAGAGGAATGAAATGATATGGAGGGGAATGGAGAAGAACGGAAATAAATTAAGTTGAAAGGAGAATACTGGAATTGAATGGAGAAGAATGGAACATAAAAGAATATAAAGGAATGGAATGGAATGGAGACGCATGGAAATGAATGGAGAGGAAAGAATGGAGAGAAATCGAATGGTATCAAATGGAATGAAATGGAGTTGAATGGAAGGGTAGAAAGAGGAATGGAATGGAAAGGAATGGAAAGGAATTAAGCCATGGATATGAATGAAATGCAATACAATGTAGTGGAATGGAATGGATTGGAATAAAATGGAATGGAGGGGAAAGCACAGGAATGGCATGGAAGAGAATAGAGAGAAATGAAATAGAGTAGAGACAAATGGAATGGAAAGGAAGGGAATGAAGATAAATGTATTGGAAACAAATAAAATGAATCTCAGAGGAATGGAAAGTAGAGGAAAGTAAAGGAATGCAGTGGAATGGATAGTTAAGGTGAGCAATGGAATGGAATGGTATGGAATGGAGAGTAATGAAAGGGATAGGAATAGAATGGAGAGGAATGGAATAGAGAGGAATGGAATGGAATCGAATGGAAGAGATTGGAATGGAGAGGAATTGAATGGATTGGAATGGACTGGAAAGGAATGGAATGGAAAGAAGAGAAATGAAATGGAACAGAATGGAAGGGAATGGAATGGACAGCAATGGAGTGGACTGGAATGGAATGAAATGGATTGAAATGGAATGGAAAGAAATGGAATGGAGAGGAATAGAATGGAGTGGAACAAAATGCAAAGGTGTGTGACGGATAAAATTGGAATTGAGAGGAATGGAATGGAGAGGCATAGAGTTGAATGGAATGGAATAGAATGGAATGGAGACGAATGGGAATGAATGGAATGGAATGGATTGGAATGGAGAGGATTGGTATGGAATGCAGAGGAATGAAATGGAATGGAGTGTAATGGTTTTGAAAGAAATGGAATGCAGCGGAATGGAATGGAGCGAAATGGAACGGAGTGGAAGGGAAAAGACAGAAATGGAGAGAAATGGAATGGAGAGGAATGGAATGGAGCGAATGGAATGGAATGGAATTAATTGGAATGGAATGGAGAGGTGTGTGATGGATAGAATTTTAATGGAGTGGAATGGAATGGAGAGGAATGGAATGGAATGGAATGGAGAAAAATGTACTGAATGGAAGAATGGCATGGAATTGAATGGAATGGAATGAAAGGAATGCAATTCACTTGAAAGAATTGGAACGGAATGGAGAGGAAAGGAATGGAGAGGAATAGAATAGAATGGAGTGGAATGATTGCAATGATTGCAATGGAATGGAATGCTATGGAATGAAGAGAAGTGGAATGGAATGAAATAGAACATAATGGAGATTAATGGAATGGAGAAGAATAGAATGAAGACAAACGGAATGGAATGGAAAAGAATCGAATAAAGAGGGAAGTAATGCCGAGGAATGGAATGGAATGAAATGGAATGGAATGGACGGAAATGGAGATGATAGGAATGGAACGCAAAGGAATGAAATGAAATTGAGAGTAATGGTATGGAAAGAAATGGAATGGAGAGGAATGTAATGTAAAGAAATAGAATGAAATGGAAAGGAGTTTACTGGAGAAGCATGGAATGGAATGAAGTATGGAAATCAATGTTATGTAAAGGAGTGAAGAGGAATAGAATGGAGTGGAATGGAATTGAATGAAAGAAAGGAAGCGAAGGGACTGCAAAGAATGGGAATGGAATGTAAAAAATGGAAGGGAAAGTATGTGAATAGAAAGAAATGGGATAGGAGGGAGAGAAAACGAATGGAATACAATGCAAGGGAAGAGAATGGAATCTAATGGAGAGGAATGGACTGTAATATAATGGAGAGGAATGGAATGGAGAGGAATGGGATGGAGAAAAATGGAATAGAATAAAATGGAATGGCGAGGAAAGAAATGGAGAGGAGTGGAATTAAATGGAATTGAATGAAATGGAATGGAATGAAATGGAATGGAATGGACAGCAATGGAGTGGACTGGAAAGGAATGGAATAGTTTGAAATGGAATAGAAAGGAATGGAATGGAGAGGAATAGAATGGAGTGGAACGAAATTCAAAGGTGTGTGACAGATAGAATTGGAATGGAGAGGAATGGAATGGAGAGGAATAGTGTTGAATGGAGTGGAAAGGAATGGAATGGAATAGAATGGAATGGAGAGGAATGGATATGAATGGAACGGAATGGATTGGAATGAGAGGAGTGGAATGGAATGCAGAGGAATGAAATGGAATAAAGAGTAATGGTTTCAAAAGAAATGAATGCAGTGGAATGGAATGGAGAGAAATGGAATGGAGTGGAAAGGAAAAGACTGAAATGGAGAGAAATGGAATGAAGAAGAATGGAATGGAGCAAATGGAATAGAATGGAATTAAGTAGAATGGAATGGAGTGGTGTGTAATGGGTAGAATTTGAATGGAGTGGAATGGAATGGAGAGGAATGGAATGGAATGGAAAGGAATAGAATGAAATAGAATGGAATAGAGAGGAATGGAATGCAATGGAATGGAGAAAAACATAGTGAAGGGAAATGGAATGGTGTGGATAGGAAAGTAATGAAATGGTGAGAAATGGAATGCTGAGGAATTGAATGGAATGCAATAGAATGGAATGGAGAGGAATGAAATGGATTGGAGAGCACAGGAATGGAATGAATATAAATGTATTGGAAAAGAATAGAGTGAAACTGAGAGGAATGGAAACTAGAGGAAAGTAATGGAATGGAAGGGAATGGAAAGGATTGCATTGTAATGAAAAGCAATGGAAGGGAATGAATTGGAGAGGAATGAAATGGACAGAAATGGAACAGGGAATAAAGGAATGGAATAAAGGGAAAAGGAATGGCATGTAACAGAATGGAATGGAATGGAATGGAAATGAATTCAATTCAATGAATTGGAATGGAATGGAGAGGAATGGATTGGAAAGCCATAGAATGGAACGGAGTGGATGGAATGGTATGGAATGAAGAGAAATGGAGCAAAATGGAATAGGATTTAATTGAGAGGAATGGAATGGAGAGGAATGGAAAGAAGTGAAATGGAATTGAATGGAATAGAATGGAGAGAAATGGAATGGAGAGGAATGGAAATGAAAAGAATGGAATGGATTGGAATGGAGACGATTGGAATGTAATGCAAAGGAATAAAATGCAACTGAGAGGAATGGTTTCAAAAGAAATGGAATGGAGAGGAAGGGAAAGGAAATGAATGGAGAGAAATGAAATGGAAGGGAATGCAGTGGAATGGAATGGAATGTAGAGGAATGGAATGGAATGGAATGCAAAGAAACGGAATGGAATGGAGTGGAATAGAAAGGAATGGAATGGAATCTAGAGGTATGGAATGTAGAGTTATGGAATGTAGGGGAATGGAATGTAGAAAATTAGAATGGAGTGGAGACAAATGGAATGGAGTAAAATTGAATTCAGAGGTATGGAAGAGAAAGGAAGAAAATGGAAATATATGGAAAGGAATGGAATTGAGTGTAATAGAATGAAATAGTATGAATGGAATGGAATGAAGAGGAATGGAATTGAGAGGACACGAATAGAATGGAATGGAGAGAAATGGAATGGAATTTAATGGAATGGATTAGAGTGTAATGGAGAGGAAGAAAAGGAGTGGAGAGAAATGAAAAGGAATGGAATGGCATTAAAGAATGGAATGGAATTTAATGGAATGGAATGGAATGCACTGAAATGCCATGGAAGAGAATGGAATGGAAGGAAGAGTTATGGAATGGAGAGGAATGGAAAGGAATGGTAAGGAAATGAAAGGAAGTGGAAGTAATGTAAGAGAAAGGAAAGAAAAGAAGAGGACTGGAAAAGAATGGAAAGAATGGAGATTACTGGAATGAAATAGAGAGGCATGGAATGGAGTGTAATTAAATGGAATGAAAAGGAAAGAAATTGAATGGACTGGAATGGAATGGGGAGGAAGGAATGGAGAGAATGAAATGAGGAAGAATGGAATGGAATGGAATAGAATTTAATGGAGAAGAATGGAATGGAAATGAATGGTATGAAAAATAATGGAGTGGAAGGGAATGGAATGGAAAGCAACAAAATGGACAAGAATGAAGTAGTTTGGAAGGGAATGAAATAGAATGGAATGGACAGGATTGGAAGGGAATGTAGATAAATGAAATAAAATTGAGTGGAATGGATTGGAAAGGAATAGGTTGGAGAGTAATGGAAGGAAATGAATGAAATGGGGAGGAATGCATTGGAGAGGAATGGAGTGAAATCGAATGAACTGAAGACGAATGGAATGGAATGGAATGGAGAGAAATGGAATGGAATGAACTGGAATATAAAGGAATGGAATAGAGTCGAAAGGAATTAAATATAGGGGAATGAAATGGAATGGAATAGAATGGAGAGGAATCAAATGTTGAGGAATGGAAAACCATGGAGAGGTATGGAAAGGAGAGGAATGCAATAGAGAGGAATGGAATGGATTGAATGGAGAGGAAATAAAAGGAGAGGTGTGCAATAAAATGGAGTGCAATGCAATGCAATGGAAAGGAAGAGAGAGGAATGGAATGGAATGGAGAAGAATTGCATGGAATGGAGTGGAGAGGAATCTAATGGAGATGATTAGAAAGCAATGGAGAGGATTGGAATCGAGAGGATTGGAATGGAGAGCAATGGTGTGAATGGAATGGAGATGAATGAAAAAGAGAGTAGCGGAATAGAATGTAATGCAAAGTAATGGAATGAAACAGAGAGAAGTGGAATGGAATAGAATGGAATGGAAAGGAATGGAGAGGAATGGAATGGAATAGAGAGAAATGGAATGTAATGTAATGGAATTGAAAGTAGTGAAAGGGTATGGAATGGTTTGGAAGTAATGTAATGTAAAGGAATAGAATGGAATGGAAAAGAGAGGAATGCAATGATGTGAAAGGGAATGGAGAGGAAAGGAAAGAAATGAAATTGAAAGGAGAAGACTGGAATTTAATAGAGAGGAATAGAACATAAAAGAGTATAATGTAATGGAAAGAAATAGAAAGGAATGGAGAAGCATGGAAATCAATGGAGTGGAAAGGAATGGAATATAATAGAGAGATATTGAATGGTATCAAATGGAACAGAATGGAATGGAATGGAGTTGAATGGAAGGGAAGAGAGAGGAATGCAATGGAAATGAATGTAGAAGAATTAAGCCATGGAGATGAATGAAATGGAGTAAAGTGTAGTGGAATGGAATGGATTGGAATAAAATGCAATGGAGAGGAATGCAGAGGAATGGAAGGGAATAGAATGGAGAGGAATGGAATATAATGGAGAGAAATGGAATAGAATGGAATGGAAGGGAATGAAAATAAATGTATTGGAAAGAAATAGAATGAATCGCAGAAGAATGGAATCTAGAGGAAAGTAACAGAATGCAATGGAATGGATAGCTATGGTGAGCAATGGAATGGAATGGTATGGAATGGAGAGTAATAAAATTGATAGGAATGGAATGGAGAGGAATGGAATAGAGAGGAAAGGAATGGAATCAAATGGAATAGAATGGAATGGAGAGGAATGGAATGGATTGGAATGGGCTGGAAAGGAATGGAATGAAATGAAGAGAAAAAATAGAATGGAAGAATGGAATGAAATGGAATGGAATGCAATGGAATGGAATGCAATTCACTTGAGTGGATTGGAAGGGAATGGAGAAAAATGGAATGAAGAGGAATAGAATAGAATGGAATGGAATGGAATGCCATGGAATGAAGAGAAGTGGAATGGAATGGAATAGAAAGTATTTGAGAGTAATGGAATGGAGAGGAATAGAATGATGACAAAAATAATGAAATGGAGTGGAATGACAGGCAAAGATGTGTGATGGATAGAACTGGAATTGAGGAATGGAATGGAGAGGAATAGAGGTGAATGGAGTGGAAATAAATGGAATGGAATAGAAATGAATGGAATGGAATGGATTGGAAAGGAGAGGATTGAAGTGGAATGCAGAGGAATGAAATGGAATGGAGAGTAATGGCTTTGAAAGAAATGGAATGCAGCGGAATGGGTTGGAGTGGAAGGGAAAAGACTGAAATGGAGAGAAATGGAATGGAGCGAATGGAATGGAATGGAATTAAGTGGAATGGAATGGAGAGGTGTGTGATGAATAGAATTTGAATGGAGTGGAATGGAATGGAGAGGAATGGAATGGAGTGGAAATGAATGGAATGGAATAGAATGGAATGGAGAGGAAAGGAATGGAATGGAGAGGAATGGAATGGAATAAAGAAAAATGTACTGAAGTGAAATGTAATGGTGTGGATAGGAAAGGAATGAAATGGTGAGGAATGGAATGCTGAGGAATCGAATGGAAAGCAATGGAATTGAATGGAGAGGAGTGTTATGGATTCGAGGGCACTGGAATGGAATATATATAAATGTATTGGAAAAGAATAGAGTGAAACTGAGAGGAATGGAAACTAGAGGAAAGTAATGGAATGGAAGAAAATGAAAGGGATAGCATTGTAATGGAAAGAATTGGAAGGGAATGAATAGGAGAAGAATGAAATGGAGATAAATGGAACAGAGAGTAAAGGAATGTAATGAGGGTCAAAAAAATGGCATGTAATAGAATAGAATGGATAGTAATGGAAAGGAAGTCAATTCAATGAATTGGAACGGAATGGAGAGGAATGGATTGGAGAGCCATAGAATGGAATGGAGTGGAAT